>NC_135534.1:54334014-54634014 GCF_045843805.1 Urocitellus parryii | reverse complement strand
GAAGATAATGCTAAGTATAACTATAAAACCAAATGCCAAATGTTTTCTCTGACATAAGGAGGCTGACTCATAGTGGGGTTGGAACAGGGAGCATGAAAGGATTAGATGAACTTTAGATAGGGCAAAGGGGTAGAAGGGAAAGGGAGGGGGAATGGGGGTAAAAAAAAGATGGTGGAATGAGATGAATATCATTACCCTAAGTACATGTATGAAGACATGAATGGTGCGAATATACTTTATATACAACCAGAGATATGAAAAATTTTGCTCTGTATGTGTAATATAAATTGTAATGCATTATGTTGTCATATATAACAAATTAGAATAAAAAATAAATTTTAAAAAATGAGCCAGGCATGTGGCACAGGCCTGTAATCCCAGTTACTTGGGAGGCTGAAGCAAAAGAATCACAAATTCAAGACCAGCCTGGGCAACTTAGAAACATCTCAAAATAAAGTAAAAAGGACTGGGGATTAGTTCCATGGCAGAGTGCTTATCTAGCATGTGGGAAGCCCTGGGTCCATCCCCAGTACTGAAAAAAAAACTGTATTTAAAACTTAAATGATTAAATATTCTTAGCAAAAATGGAAAATTAGAGACCTCAAAAATTATGCCCATCCATAAAAGCAATGAAAAAAATGGTTAAAAAATGAGAATAAACTTTCTCAAACCCTGAAAATTACACAAAGGCATATAGTACACTGGAGAGCATGTATATATGAATGGGTCAATAAATGAATTTCAGTAAGAACAGTCAGCTTGGTGGAATTTAACCTGCCAAAAGCTCATCCCCTGCTCTCCATCTTGACATCACATTGAAAAATGATATCCTAAAATTCTATGTAGCCTAGCTACCTCTGGAAAGAGTAAAATGGTACAGTAGCTCTTCCAAATCCTCATTCTCAAAGAAATGTCATTATTTGACCTGTCTGGTAGTCTAGAAGACATCACTGATAAGTTAATCTGCATTTGACCTGATTCAGGGTTCATCAGCACAGAAGCCCTCTTCCCAAAGGGCATTTGTTGAAAACAATTAAAAGCAAGTGTTTTAACTTCATAACTGTCTGAGGCAGTGGATAATTAATCAAAAGGGTTAAAAGAAAAAGGTATAAAGTGAGAGTCCATAGGGTCTTTCAAAAGCTCCAGCATTTTCCTTGGAATCTAACAGGCTACACACAAACATAGTGATGTACTCAGGCACAGAAAGACTCAAGAAACCTCTAAACTCTGGCTGACTTTGAGGCTCTGCAAATACAAGAAGTGAAGTCTGAGGTAAAGTTGCTAACTAGTGTGCCCCAAAATGTACAGAGTTCTTTACCAAGAGAACTATTTGAGTGATTTATCAGTCGTAGGCATTTAAGGAAATCTCTTTCAATCATTAACTGACAACTAAGGTAAACAAGTAGAGACTTGAGAGGACACATGCAACAAAGAATATGGATCCAAATAATTGATTCAGAAAAGTCAACATACAACAATGACAATTACTACTAAAATCAGCAGCAGCAACAACAAAATAAATCTAAAGAGGGGAGAATAACTGATTTCCAGAGTTGCCACATCTTTAAAAAAAAGAAAAAGTGAAATAACATATTTGAAATTCTGGAAAAAAAACAAATAAACCTATCAACCAAACAAAACTATCATTAAAAAATAAAGTAACTATTCTGAGGCCAGTATCCCAATGATACCAAAACTAGTCAAAAACATATCTTTTTCTTCCTCTCTCTTTTTTCTCTCTCTGCCCCCCCCACACAAAATAAATTTACATATGACCATAAATGCAAAAATCCTTAACAAAATACTATCAAACTGAATCCAGCAGCATTTTCAAAGTATTAGACACTATGACAAAGTGGGATTTATTTTATCTTGAGAATACAAGGTTGGTTCAACATATAAAAGTCAATGCAACACATTGTATTAATACAATATAATACTCTAAAAAGTAAAATAAATGTATGATGATCTCAACACATGCAGAAAAAAATCAATAAAAGTCTCTCATGACAAAAACATTCAACAATCTAGCTAATAGAGGGAATTTCCTCCACTGATAAAGAGGTATCCACGAAGAACTCATACTTAACATTATACTTAATGACGAATGACTGAACACCTCCCCTTATGGAATATCGGAATACGACAGGAATACGATAGGAATACAACAAGTAATCTACTCTTATCACTTCTATTTAATTGTACTGGGGGTCTTAGACAATAGAACAATTAAGCAAGATAAAATAATAGGCATACTCATGGTAATGGAAAAAGTATAAAATAATCTCTATTTGCAAAATAACATACCTTATATACAGAAAATCCTAAGGAATACATGCACATACAAGCCAACAAATTACTTTAGCAAGGTTATAGGTTGAAATATCAATAAACAAAAACAGTTGTATTTCTATAACCAGCAATAAACAATCTGAAAGTGAAATTAAGAAAGCAATCAACCCTATAGTATCAAAAATATTAATTAACAAAATAAGTGCAAGACTCATACACTGAAAACTATAAAATTTTGTAGAAAGAAATTAAAGAAACAAATGTAAAGACATTCTGTCTTCATGTATTAGAAGACTTAATACTACCAAAATCAATCTTCTAATTCAGTGTAATCCTTATCAAAATTCCAACTGCTTTCTTTGCAGAAATCAACAAAATAATCCTAAAATTCATGAAAATGCAAAGGACTTAGAATAGCCCAAACTGGAGGATCCATACTTTGTGACTTCAGAGCTTACCTCAAAACTACAGTAATTTATAAGGGCAAAGATGGGATGAGAAGGGACTCAAGTAGCAGCATACACTTGTTGACCCTGCAATTCAAGAAGCTGGGGCATGAAGATCACTTGAGACCAGTCTACAAAATATATTGAGACCCCATCTCCTAAAAAATAATAACTATTGGGCTGGGGTTGTGGCATAGTGGCAGAGTGCTTGCCTCACCCATGTGAGGCTCTGGGTTCGATCCTCAGCATAAAAATAAATAAACAAAATAAAGATATTGTGTCCCTCTATAACTTAAAAATATTTTTTAAAATAATAATTATTATTACTTAATAATTAAAAGTATAGCACTGGTTGCTGACCTAGGATGAAAATATATATATATATATATATATATATATATAAATAAATGGAACAGAAATGAGAGTCTAGAAATAAACCTATACCTCTATGGTTAATTAATTTTCCATATGAAGACAACTCAATGAGGAAATAATATTCTTTTCAACAAGTTGTGCTGGGATAACCAGTTATTGAGACACAAAAGAACAAATGTGGACCCCTACCTAATACCATACTTATTAAAATAGGTCAAAGACCTAATATAAATGCAAATCATATCACTAATTAGGGTCTAGTATTCAAAATATGTAAAGAACTCTTAAAACTAAACACTATAAAGACAATCCAATTTTTAAATGCTCATCGGATTTGAATAGAAATTTTTACAAAGAAAGTATACAATAAGCACATGAAAAGATGCTCAATATCTGAGTCACTAGGATAACACAAATCAAAACCACAATGATACAACACTTCACAGTTACTAGAATGGCTAGAGTTTAAAAACAAACAAATGAAAATCGACAAGCAATGACGAAGAGGTACAGAAAATGGAACCCATACACTGGTGATGTGAATGTAAAATGTTGCTCTGGAAAACCCTTTGTTGGTTCCTTAAAAAGTGAAACATAATTGTCAAAACAGCAATATTTGTAATCACCGAGAAGTTAAAAACAACCAAAATGTCCATCATTGGATGAGTGGATGAAGAAAATGTGGTCATATTCATACAATGAATATGAATATTTAATGAACATTATTTGGCCATTCATATATATACTGTATGGATTAATCTTGAAAATATGCTACATAAAAGAGACAGATCTAAAGGTCATATATCATATGATTCTATTTACATGAAATGTCCAAAAATAGGCAAGTTCTGTGAACTTGTTTTGTTTTGGTTTGGCTTTTTTCAAGATACAGAAGGGAAGAAGGCAGGAAGAGAATATGAGTAAGATGAATCAAAGTATCCAAAGAAGCAAAGACATGACTCCATTATCAGGAGAAATTTTAAAAAGCAAGGCTATCACATTCCTTGGGTCTGTCTCCTCCTAGATTGGGATATAGCAAAAAGGACAAGTTCCACTTTTTAGTCTAGCTCCCAGAAGTCCCTGCTTTCACCTTAACTGGATCAAGTTGAGCTTTGGGCCCTTCCTAAAACCATTATTGTAACCAAAAGGAGAAATTTTCCTGATTCACTAAGTTTTTGTCATTTGCCTATCCCTGAACCAAGTGTTAAAAATTCAGGTCTTGAGTCACATGTTCTACTTCTAAAGCCGTACGTGAGGTCTTATTAATTCACAGAGAGAAGACAGTTGCCCCAAAGAAAATCAGGGAACAACCATCAGAAAAAGGGATATTTAATGCTTGGCAGGCAAAAACAATAAATGTAGTTTCAATTTCTGTGTAAAATTGAAATTCCATTACTAGTGGAAGGGAAATTATATACCATTTTGGGGGGGGGAGGCAAGTGGAAAGTTTCTATAAAGCTTTTAAATGTACATATCTTATAATCTGCTATTATATTAGTAGGAATCAGACTAGAGAAATGAACACAAATGTGTACCGTACCGAGGCATACAGAAGAGTATTTACTCTATTACTACTTCTAATAGTAAAAAAAAAAAAAAAAGTAAGGGGGACTAACTAGATGCTCACCTATAAGAAACAGTTAAAAATATCTAGTAATTTATTCATACCATAAAATATTACACAGTTGTTTAAAAGATGTTCATGTCAAAAGATCTCTAATACATTGATTTTTAAAATAAATTTTAAAAATGAGTGGAGTGCGATAATATTGGAATATTTATACATTTATGTTTGTAGATATGTTGGAAAATGAATACAATACACATCAGACTATTAAGAATGCCCAATCATAGAGATGGAAATGTACTTTGGGTTTCATAGTATGTGAAAGAGAGATCTCATTTGTATTCTGTCACTTATTTTAAACATTTTACAATAAGAAGGCATTTGTGTATTTTTTACTAGTTTTAAAAATGTAAGAGAATTAACTAATTGACTTTCCTTGTATTACTGATGACTGTGGATCAACCCATGCACTGAGCAGTAGGCTATAGTGATGAAGGGGCAGAAGCCTCCTCCTGCATCTAGATGCCTCCCAGCTCAGAGGATCTATGTGTTTGACCAGCTTTTTTAGGCCATTGCGCTTAAAACTTCCTGCTCTCTTTTCCTTGGTTGAAATGAAAAGCCCTTTTTAATTTCTCACAGTCTACACCGTCTAGTCTCTTACCATGATGATTTACCCCACGAGGCCTCATTCTTTTATATCTGACTTTTCAGAAATCTCCTTGTCCAGAATAAAGAAACCCCAAGTGCTCCCTTCCCTTTCTTACAACTCTCCTGAACTAAAACTAACTAAGACTTCTGTGTTTTAAATAAGAGGGACCTTCTTTCTTTTTCAGCAATTAAAAAAAATCAAATGAAACATGATAGCTTTAAACAAAATTAAATAGAAGTTGTTTTACAATGGATTTAAAACTATATTCCTCTGGTTCCCAGTGACTAAAAATAGTCATGTCTGCCTAGCCAAGAACACATATGTAAAAGGAAAAATTTCCCTACTCCATGTTCTATCCTCTACACAATAACAAATTAAGGGCAACAGACTATTTTAGCCAAACTTAAGACCAGAAGAGCTGAAAAACAGGGTTCAGGGGAAGGGGTAGGTAGGAACTTTTCTACTCTAGTTCCATGAAGCTAACAGCTACTGTGCTTATGAACATCATTATTTAGACTGGGTATCAGAACATGTAAGCCTTGTAAGAAGCATATAGAGCCCTCTGACAAGCAGGTCAATCCTCACAATGCCAAAGCTCTATGCAGCACTTCCAGGGGTAGCTGCAGTGGTGTCAACTTGCAAGAGCCGATTGTTAATTTTCAGAAACTCTGAGATCTAATACAAACATTACTATAAATTAAATTATAAAAACTTTCAATTAAATATATTTTAAACAAAAGAAGTACTTAAAACTCATCACTTCCTAATTTTTTATATTAAATTTTTTATTTGTTTTAATTAGTTATACATGACAGTAGAATGCATTTATTCACTTTGATATATCATATACAGATGGGATATAATTTCTCATTTGTCTGAGTGTACATGTTACAGAATCATATGGGTCTCGTATATTGAGAGCCGCAGCCAAAGCGACCCCAGCAAACTTCCAGCTGATTGGCTCCTCTGCGGTGACGCTCATTGGGCTGTTTCCCCGCCCTTTCAGACCACGGAGCTGCTCATTGGAGGACTCTTTTGGCTCCACCCATGCGACCCAGCCAGTCTGCCTCAAGAGCGGGAAAATTGAAAATGACCTAGGAGTTCCGGTAGAGTGCTGGTCGGAAGTGCCAGTGGTGGTTGAGGTCTCGGGGAATTCCTAGAGAGCTCTGGTGGTGCCGTGTGCAGGCTAAAAATAAAGTTTGTTCCTGCTTGACAAGTGGTTCATGAATTGTGCCCAGCCAGACTGCAGCATTTGGTGGCCCTTACCAGGAAAGACTGAGGGTAAAGCATAAGGTAAACTGCTCGCCCCTGAGGGCAGGGTGAGAGGATGGGTAGCCATTTTAAGATTCTTCTTTCGTTTTGTTTCACTTTTGTTTTAAGTTGCCTGTCCCTGGAGATGAGTGAGACGGAAGAAAAACCGCTCACAACTGAGGAAAAACTATTTGCATCTGAGGAACAAATAGGGAGAAAGGATGGATGGACATTTCAGGAGGAAAGAAAGGCTGATATAATGAACTTTTGTTCCATTTTTGTTTCATTTTGTCTCAGTTTTCTTTTGCATTATCTTACTGAGGGGTATCTTCATCACGGAAATATGGAATTAAAAATTAGTAAGAACCTAACTGAAAGTGCATTAAGTAAAGTGCTAGAGGAAGGAGGCATCTCAGTAAAATCAAGAACAGTTAGGGCATAGGTTAAGATAATACAAAGGTGTAGCCCATGGTTCATTAAAGAGGGGTTGTTAAATATATCACAATGGAACATCATGATGAAGATTTTGAAAAGATACAAAAGGAAAGTCCAGGAACTCTGCCAGTTGGCACATTACCATTATGGACACTGGTATAATCTTGTTTTCTTAGTCTAGGAGAAGACATCTTACATCAAGTAAAAGAGGAAATCTCTCGATTTAGTCAGACAAAGGAAAAAGGTCTAGAGGAGGAAGGGCTATCAGGGGAGAAGTTACAACAGGAGGCTGCTACTAACACCTTTCTATCACCAGAGGGCGTAAGTGTCCAACCAACAGCTCCACCTATGGAAACAACATATGCTGGGAGGCCCCCAACCCCCATAGTTGATAGATGGGATCCTGAGACAGGACCTCAAAGATTAGCATGCCCTGTAATTGAGCAGAGGGAGACATTGGACTAATGAATCCATTCTCAAACCACCATAGAGGGTACTCCGTTATCAAAAAACAGATAAGGACCAGGTGTTTACCCACGATATCGTGGAGAAAGGCATCAGGCTCCATTGCCAAAAAACGGACAGGGGGGCCCAATGCTCCGGGGCCCATGACCACAAATATACGGGGCACTGGAGGAACCCAGCAATACCATCAGGGTAGTGCCCAGGACACATTATCCATTAGATCCCTCACTAGACAAACCAGAGGGAGCGCAGGATTGGACATCTGCACCTCCGTCAGAGCAGTACTAACTCCAGAGATGGGAGTTCAAATCATTCCCACAGGGGTAAAAGGGCCTCTTCCCCAAGGAACAGTAGGCTTATTATTGGGACGCAGTTCTTCTACTCTAAAAGGACTTATGATAAGTCCTGGGGTAATTGATCCTGATTATGAAGGTGAAATAAAAATTATAGCCAGTTCTCCAAGGGGTATATCAGTAATTTCACCAGGATATAGAATAGCACAGTTATTAATAATACCCAGCCTACATGATAAATTTTCCAGTCGTACTGTGGAAAGAGGTTCCAGGGGATTAGGCTCCACAGCTGTAGATTGGGCTATGCTTTCTTTAAATTTAGATTCTCACCCCATACTAAAATTAAATATTCAAGGACATGAATTTAATGGGCTACTGGATACAGGTGCAGACCTTAGCATCATCTATCGTCAAGAATGGCCAAAACATTGGCCATTACAACAAGCCACTCAAATGCTTCGAGGCCTAGGAGTGGTGACTAATCCCCATAGAAGTGTGATGGTATTAGATTGGAAGGATCCTGAAGGATGTAAGGGAACTATACAGCCATATGTATTGGATCATCTTCCTATAAATTTATGGGGACGAGATGTCCTAGATCAATTAGGACTAACATTAACAAATAACATCAATTCAAATGTGCCCACTATTATGGTTAGACAAGGTTTTAGGAAAGGAAAAGGATTGGAAGAAAAAGGACTAAGTATAGTGGCACCAATACAAATATATCAAGAAATAGATAGACATGGATTGGGTTTTCAGGAGGGATCACTGAGACAATAAAAATTACTTGGAAATCAGAAAGACCAGTATGGGTTCCTCAGTGGCCCCTGACTAAAGAAAAGATACAAGCAGCCCATGACCTGGTCAAACAACAATTAACAGAGGGACATATACAACCTCTGTATCTCCCCATAATACTCCCATTTTTGTCATCAAAAAGAAATCTGGTAAATGGAGATTGCAAGATTGCAAGATTTAAGAGCCATTAATAATGAGATGGTTATTATGGGACCTGCTCAATCGGGGATTCCCCAATTGTCTGCTTTGCCAAAAACCTAGTATGTTTTAGTTGTAGATATTAAAGATTGTTTTTTTTTTCAATTCCAATTCATCCTGAGGATAGTCCACGTTTTGCATTTACTATTCCTGCACTAAATCATGAAGGTCCTAATCAGAGATATGAATGGAAAGAACTCCCTCAAGGGATGGATAACAGCCCAACTATGTGTCAAATTTATTTTAACAAAGTAATCCAGCCACTTAGAAATCAAATTCCTGAAGTACAAATATTTCACTATATGGATGATGTATTATTAGCACACAAAGATAAAAACACATTGCTAGAATGTTATGCCACACTTAAAAACTTATTTAAAAACTATAATCTAGAGATAGCAATAGACAAAGTACAATTAAATTTTCCAATTAATCATCTAGGAGTTCTATTATCCTCAACCATGGTCTGTCCACCAAAAATTCAAATACGAGTAGATCAACTCAAATCACTCAACGACTTTCAAAAGTTATTAGGAGACATAAATTGGATAAAGCCTTATCTAGGCATACCAACAGGAGAGTTGGGACCTTTATTTGATATCCTAATAGGTCCATCAGATCCAAATTCACCCCACATGTTAACGCCTAAAGCAAGAAAGACATTTAAAATCATTGAAACATATATGGAAAATATGCATTTGGATAGAATTGATATAAGTTTGCCTTTATTATTTATTGTACTACTAACAAAAAATATTCCTACAGGAGTATTTTGGCAAGAAGGTCCATTATTATGGATACATCTATCTTATTCTCCTAACACTATTTTTACTAGGTATCCTGAGGCTGTAGGACAATTAATACTCAAAGGAATAAAAGCAGCAAAGGGAGTGTTTGGAATTTCTCCCAATAAAATTATTACTCCATATACTATGGATCAAATTGATGAGTTAGCTAATGAGTTAAATACTTGGGCAATAATCATGTGCAAATCTAATGTTTCATTTGATAACCACTTACCATCTAATCCTTTGTTGTCTTTTTGGTCTTTGCATCCTGTAGTTTTTCCAAAAATGACAAGAAAAACACCTATCATGAATTCTCCAAATATATTCACTGATGCGTCAAATAATGGTACAGCAGCAGTAGTTACCCCTGATCAAACTTTTACATTTTTAGTACCCAAACAATCAGCTCAAAAGGTAGAGCTTAATGCAGTATTACAAGATTTTATGATGTTTAAAGATTCTGTATTTAATTTATTTTCTGATAGTCAGTATATAGTTAATGCTATAGTATCCCTTGAAGATGCTGGTGGGATTTCCCCTTCCTCTACTGTTTTCTCTTTGTTTTCCACTATACAAAGTCTAATCTGGGACAGAAAAGATCCATTCTTTATAGGACATATCAGGGCACATACAGGATTGCCTGAAGCCCTTAGTTTGGGCAATGATTTAGCAGATAAAACTACACATAACATACATATTTTCTCCACACTAGAAGAAGCTACAAATTTTCATAAAAGGTTCCATGTCAATGCTAATACTTTATAAAAGCATTTTAAAATAACTAAGGAACAAGCTAGACAAATAATAAAACAATGTCAAAGTTGTGTGACCTTTTTACCACAAGTTAATCTTGGAGTCAATCCTAGAGGACTGATACCTAACCATATTTGGCAGATGGATGTCACACACTTGCCAGAATTTGGAAAATTAAAATATTTGCATGTTACAGTTGATACTTCTTCTGGATTTTTGATGGGCTCCCTTCATCCCGGAGAAAAAACTAAAGATGTTATAGCTCATTGCTTACAAAATTTTGTCACTGTGGGCGTTCCAAAACAGTTAAAAATAGATAATGGCCCTGGTTATACTTCTTTTATACTTCTACATCTTTTTAAAAAATTTTGCTCATCATTTGGCATTACTCATATAACAGGAATCCCATACAATCCACAGGGACAAGGCATAGTTGAAAGAGTTCATCAAACTATTAAAATGTACTTATTAAAGCAAAAAGAGGGAATTGGGAAGGGGTATATATATATATATATCCCCCAAAGATAAACTTAAAATAACCCCTTTTTACTCTAAACTTTTTAAATTTGGATTCATCGGGGCTTAGTGCTGCAGAAAGGCATATGTGTCCAAAAAATGTACATAAGCCCAAGGTACTTTGGAAGGATATTCTAACAGGACAATGGAAAGGTCCTGACCCAATGATTGTTTGGAGTCTGGGGTCTGTTTGTGTGTTTCCACAGGGAGAACAGCAGCCGATTTGGATTCCAGAGAGAATAACTAAAGCAATTTCTACAGACCAAAAAGAAGATGATTTGGCTCAAATCCGTAACAGCTGATATCCAGAATTCCAGTTTGGCTATCCTTACATCTGCAACAGTGGTTCTCCCACACCTGGAGGCTAATGAAACCAGGATGCTTTTTTCAATATCTATTTTATTATTGCCCTTTCCCACATCATGAAATTCTATTTTGTTTTTTGAGTTCATACAGACCTAGGTTAATGCTTTGCTGATCAGTTCTATTTTTTGACTATGGAGTTTTAAACATTGCAATGGAGATTTCACCTGTAAAAAATTATAAGGCCTTTACTATTATGTTATGTGTTGTATGTATTATATTATGTGTGCACACTTGTGTTTTGTGTTGTATGTCTGTAGATGCCTATGTCCATATATCATATATGAAGAGCGCTCATGAAAAAATGGATCCAAATATTTTTTTTCTTATTCACTTGATTTAAATGGTTTAATTTAAATTGGGTAAACAGCTGTTGAGGATTGTTTTAATATGTGAACAAAAAAGGAGGTTAACAGATCTGTTTGTTTACTTTCACCTTTCCTTTTCATTATATTTAATAATTCTATTCAGGATAATGTAAATTATTCAGAAAATTGCTTTCTTTTAGTGCCTGCTGGAATGTTACATAATTTTTTCTTTAGCCATCATTGCCAGAATTCCTATCTTCATCCCAGTGCTGGTGAAGACAAAGATAAAACCAAACTACAGCTTCTGCAATAGCTATCACAACCAACTGTATAAACTGATGCATCAATGAATAATGTAACTCAACAAGTGATGCTCAATCAAAAAGTCTTTGATTTTTTGGGAGGAAATAGACATATTAATGGATTCCTCTGCTTTGAACTGCTTGCAGAACTTGCCTGGACTATGTATCACTTGTATGCATTGTGAACTATCTGTTGGTGCAGCAACTTGTGGTAGTGCCGGAGTATTTTTGCTGATGGTGTCATCAGTGGTACAATTTTTCCAAAAGGAGCCGTCAATTGGCTTGGTGTCGTGGCATTTTGTATCCTCCTCCTTTCTGCTTGTGATGGTCATTCAGCTAAAATTTTGGGGCCAACAGAGGTGAGGCAAAGAACCTCACCCCCCCCCTCACTGGTACAAAGGCCTATGCACAGGTGTGGCTGTATGCTGGACCGGTAGTCAATGATGGGTAAGATCCAATTGCAATAGTAGCAATCTAAGACAGGAGGCTGATGCCCTGAGGTCAGCTCATCTGATGACGGGTAAGGACCATATGTAGTATTGGACAACCTAAGACATGCACGGTCCCTAAGCCACATGCTTGTTGTTTAATTAAACAGAGAAGGGGAGATGTTGAGAGCCGCAGCCGAAGCAGCCCCAGCAAACTTCCAGCTGATTGGCTCCTCTGTGGTGATGCTCATTGGGGAACTCTTTTGGCTCCGCCCATGCGACCCAGCCAGTCTACCTCAAGAGCGGGAAAATTGAAAATGACCTAGGCGTTCAGGTAGAGTTCTGGCCAGAAGTGCCAGTGGTGGCGGTTGAGCTCTAAGGGGGGGGGTGGAATTCCTAGAGAGCTCGCGTGGTGTGGCATGCGTGCTAAAAATAAAGTTTGTTCCTGCTTGACAAGTGGCTCGTGAATTGTGCCCAGCCAGACTGTGGCACACGTAGTCACATATATACATACAGTAATAATGTCTGTTTCATTCTACTCTCTTTCCTATCCTCACATCCCCTCCCCTACCCTCCCAATACTTCCCTCTACCCAATCTAAGGTAATGCTATTCTTCCCAAGTGGCCCCCTACCTTACTGTGAATTCGTATCTGCATATTAGAGAAAACATTTGGCCTTTGGTTTTTGGGACTGGATTATTTCACTAAGCATAATATTCTCCAACTCCAACCATTTATTGGCAAATGCCATAATTTCACTTTTTTTTAAAGCTGAGTAATATTCTATTGAGTACATATACCACATTTGCTTTATCCATTCATCTATTGAGGGACACCTAGTTGGTTCCATAGTCTAGCTATTAGCTGCTACAAACATTTATGTGGCTGTGTCACTATAGTATGCTGGTTTTAGGTCCTTTGGGTATAAACCAAGGAGTGAGATAGCTGAGTCAAATGGTGGTTCCATTTCCAATTGCTGAGGAATCTCCATACTGCTTTCCATAATGGTTGCACCAATTTGCAATCCCACCAGCAATGAATGGGTGTACCTTTTTCCCCACATCCAATGTTTATTGTTGCCTGTATTCTTGATGATTGCCATTCTGACAGGAGTCAGATGAAATCTTAAGAGTAGTTTTTGATTTGAATTTCTCCAATTGCTAGAGATGTTGAATACCTTTTTATTGTTGTTGGTTAATTGTATTTCTTCTTCTGTGAAGTATCTGTTCAGTTCCTTAGCTCATTTATTGATTGGTTTATTTGTTTTTTTGGTATTAAGGTTTTTGAGTTCTTTATATATCCTAGAGATTAATAAAGCTATCAGAAGTGCATGTGGTAAAGATCTCCCAACCTATAGGCTCTCTCCTAATGTTATTGTTTCCTTTGTTGAGAAGAAGCTTTTTTAATTTGAATCCATCCCATTTATTGATTCTTGATTTTACTTCTTGCACTTTAGGAGTCTTGTTAAGGAAGTCAGATCATAGGCCTACATAGAGAAAATTTGGGCCTATTTTTTCTTCTATTAGCCATAGGGTCTCTGTTCTAGTGCCTAAGTCTTTGATCCATTTTGAGTTTATTTTTGTGCAGGGTGAGAGATAGAGGTTTAATTTCATTTTGCTACATATGGATTTCCAGTTTTGCCAGCACCATTTGTTGAATAGGCTATCTTTTCTCCAGTGAATGTTTTTGGCACCCTTGTGTATTATGAGATAACCATATATGTGGGTTTGTCTCTGGGTCCTCTATTCTGTACCATTGGTCTACAAGTCTAATTTGGTGCCAATACCATGCTGTTTTTGTTACTATAGCTCTGTAGTATAGTTTAAGGTCTGGTATTGTGATGCCTCCTGCTTAAATTTTCTTGCTAAGGACTGCTTTGGCTATTCTGGGTCTCTTATTTTTCCAAATAAATTTCATGATTGCTTTTTCAGTTCTGTGAAGAATGTCATTGGGATTTTAATAGGAATTGTATTAAATCTGTAATAATGCACTTGGTAGTATGGCCATTTTGACAATATTAATTCTGCCTATACAGGAGCATGGGAGATCTTTCTATCTTCTGAGGTTTTCTTCAATTTCCTTCTTTAGTGTTCTGTAGTTTTCATTATAGAGGTCTTTCACCTCTTTTATTAGATTGATTCCCAGGTGTGTGTGTGTGTGTGTGTGTGTGTGTGTGTGTGTGTGTGTGTGTGTGTATAGGCTATTGTGAAGGAATAGTTTTCCTAATTTCTCTTTCAGTGGATTCATCACTAATGTATAGGAATGTGTTTGATTTATGAGTGTTGATTTTATATCTTGCTGCTTTGCTGAATTCATTAACAGCTGTAGAAGTTTTCTGATGGAATTTTCTGATCTTCTAGATATAGAATCATGTCATCAGAAAATAGTGATAGTTTGAGTTCTTCTTTACCTATTTGTAACCCTTTAATTTCTTTCTTTTGTCTAATTGCTCTGGCTAGAGTTTCCAGGATGATGTTGAATAGAAGTGGCCCACAATTCATAATAGCTAAACTGTGGAACCAACCTGGATGCCCCTCAGTAAACGAATGGATTT
Organism: Urocitellus parryii; assembly: GCF_045843805.1. NCBI lineage: Eukaryota > Metazoa > Chordata > Mammalia > Rodentia > Sciuridae > Urocitellus > Urocitellus parryii. The sequence goes on along the minus strand of NC_135534.1, from coordinate 54,619,230 downwards.
TTTAAAAAATGTGCATATATACACAATGGAATATTACTTAGAATAAAAGAGAATAAAATCATGGCATTTGCAGGTAAATGGATGGCGTTGGAGAAAATAATGCTAAATGAAGTTAGCCAATCCCAAAAAAACAAATCCCAACAGCATGGTACTGGTACCAAAACAGGCAGGGGGACCAATGGTACAGAATAGAGGACACAGAGACCAATCCACAAAATTACAACTATCTTATATTTGATAAAGGGGCTAAAAGCATGCAATTAAGAAAGGATAGCATCTTCAACAAATGGTTCTGGGAAAACTGGAAATACATATGCAACAAAATGAAACTGAATCCCTTTCTCTCGCCATGCACAAAAGTTAACTCAAAATGGATCAAGGAGCTTGGTATCAAACCAGAAACTCTGCTTCTGATAGAAGAAAAAGTTGGCTCTAATCTCCATCTTGTGGGGTTGGGCTCCAAATTCCTTAATAGGACACCTATAGCACAAGAGTTAAAATCAAGAATCAACAAATGGGACATATTCAAACTAAAAAGTTTTTTCTCAGCAAGAGAAACAATAAGAGAGGTAAATAGGGAGCCTACATCCTGGGATCAATTTTTTTACTCCTCACACTTCAGATAGAGCCCTATCCAGAGTATACAAACAACTCAAAAAATTAAACAATAAGAAAACAAATAACCCAATAAACAAATGGGCCAAGGATCTGAACAGACACTTCTCAGAGAAGGATATACAATTAATCAACAAATACACGAAAAAATGCTCACCATCACTAGCAATCAGAGAAATGCAAATTAAAACCATGCTAAGATACCATCTCACTCCAGTAAGAATGGCAGCCATTATGAAGTCAAACAACAAGTGCTGGCGAGGATGTGGGGAAAGGGTACACTTATACATTGCTGATGGGACTGCAAATTGGTGCAGCCAATCTGGAAAGCAGTATGGAGATTCCTTGGAAAGCTGGAAATGGAACCACCATTCGACCCAGCTATTCTCCTTCTCAGACTATTCCACAAAGACCTAAAAAGAGCATACTATAGGGATACAGCTACATCGATGTTCATAGCAGCACAATTCACAATAGCTAGTCTGTGGAACCAACCTAGATGCCCTTCAATAGATGAATGGATAAAAAAAAATGTGGCATATATACAAATGGAATATTACTCAACACTAAAAAATAACAAAATCATGGCATTTGCAGGGAAATGGATGGCATTAGAGCAGATTATGCTAAGTGAAGCTAGCCAATCCCTAAAAAAAATGCTGAATGTCTTCTTTGATATAAGGAGGGCAACTCAAAACAGAGCAGGGAGGAAGAGCATGAGAAGAAGATTAGCATTAAACAGGGACGAGAGGTGAGAGGGAAAGGGAGAGAGAAGGGGAACTGCATGGAAATGGAAGGAGACCCTCATTGTTATACAAAATTACATATAAGAGGATGTGAGGGGAAAGGGAAAAAAGAGAGAGAAATGAATTACAGTAGATGGGGTAGAGAGAGAAGATGGGAGGGGAGGGAGGGGAGGGGGGATAGGAAGGGGTAGGATAGGCAGCAAAATACAACAGACACTAGTATGGCAGTATGTATAAACGTGGATGTGTAACCAAATGTGAATCTGCAATCTGTATACATGGTAAAAATGGGAGTTCATAACCCACTTGAATCAAATGTATGAAATATGATATGTCAAGAGCATTGTAATGTTTTGAACAACCAATAAAAAAAACAAATCCCAAATGTTTTCTCTGATACAAGGTGGCTGACCCATAATGGGGTAGGGAGGGGGAGCATGGGAAGAACAGACAAACTCTAGATAGGGCAGAGGAGTGAAAGGGAAAAGAAGGGGGCAGGGAGCTAGCAATGATGGTGGAATGTGATAGACATCATTATCCAAAATACAGGTTTGAAGACATGAATTGGTGTGAACATACTTTATAATACAGAGGTATGAAAATTGAGCTGTATGTGTGTAATAAGAATTGTAAGGCATTCTACCCTCATGTATTTAAAAAATAAAATCAATTAAATATTTTTTTAAAGTGAAAGAAAGAGGACATCCTTGTCTTGTTCCAGTTTTTAGTGGGAATGCTTTCAATTTTTCTCCATTTAGAATGATGCTGGCCTTGGGTTTAGCATATATAACTTTTACAATGTTGAGGTTTTTCTAGTGCTTTAAACTTGAAGGTGTGCTGTATTTTGTCAAATGCTTTTTCACTGCACATGGCTGCACCCATTTTGGGACACCGACCAGGGCCTCAGGCCTTGGTGCGATCTGACTTCCTAATTTTTTAATGCTATGCTCTTGAGGTATTATTTATGCCGATCTTATGTGTGAAAATATCAAATAGTGGTGTGTTTATACACATCTCCTCCCAGCTCCATCAGTGATGGTAGGTGAAAATTAGCCAGGGGTTGGGAGTATATTTATACCACAGAATTTGCACCTGCTACAAACAATACCTTATTTTTTGGAAAGCTACTTGTTACACATTGACCAACATACCACTGGATAGCCATAAACTATAGTCTCCTTTGCTCCTGGAATAGTCCACTGGCTCTACTTCAAAACTCTTTTGTTCAATGCTTAGCTTCCTGACCTATACCTATATATGCCTGATATATAATATTGGCTAAGATAAAATCCAAATGAAGCCATGTATTCTGTTACCTATAAAAAATACTTTTTCCAGAAAGCATCTACCCAAGCTTTTAAATCAAGGAAGGAATGAGGCAATAGGAGAAGTACTGGTTTCCTATTCCTAAAATAAAGCTCCACTCCCAACTCTGCTCTTTAATAGCTTGGGCCCTCTTACATTAAGCCCTCTTAGCTTCAATTTACTTACACATAAAATAATAAATCTAATGCTAACTCACTGAATTGTTAAGAATTAAATGGGATGATTTGTGAATGTAAAGCTCTTGGTAAAACCATAAAATGTTCTACAAATACCATGTATTGATATTTCAGAGAAGGGGAATTCATATTTTGCAATACTATTCAGTCTGATTTTGACAGCTATAATTTTCACACTCTTTAACTTCAACTCTTGACCTAATTCTTCCAACTCAACATAATAACCTTATCTTTTTCCATGTGACAGTCTTTTAAATACTGAAGTCTGGATTTCAACCACCCTTGTTAGCTCTATCTTCTCAAGGCTAAACAGTTTCTTCAAGCATACAGAAGAAGCCCTTATCTTCCTAGACCCTCTCTTCTGATAATTGAGGAAGTACTAAAGAGCTCTATATTCCTTTTTTACTGCTATTGTAACAAATCACCATAAACTCAGTGGCTTAAACAATACAAACATTATTTTAGAGTTCTGTGGGTTTAAAGTCCAACAGTTTCATTGGGTAAAGTAAAGGTATCCACAGAGCTGAGTTCCTTTCTGGAGGCTTTAGGTGAGAATATGTTTCCTTGACAGATTCTTCACAACTGGAAAAGGCTTTCCAATTTCAAAGACTCATGTAATATACAGAAATGCCTTTGATTTATGCGTGTTGATTTTATATCCTGCCACTTTGCTGAATTCATTTATTAGTTCTAGTAGTTTTTTTGTAGACCCTTTTGGGTCTTCTAGGTATAGAATCATGTCACCCGCAAATAGTGATAATTTAAGTTCTTCTTTTCCAATTTTTATGCCTTTAATTTCTTTCCTTTGTCTAATTGCTCTGGCCAGTGTTTCGAGAACTATATTGAATAGAAGTGGTGATAAAGGGCATCCCTGTCTTGTTCCAGATTTTAGAGGGAATGCCTTCAATTTTTCTCCATTCAGAATGATGCTAGCCTGAGGCTTAGCATAGATAGCTTTTACAATGTCAAGGTAACTTCCTGTTATCCCTAGTTTTTCTAATGTTTTGAACATAAAGGGATGCTGTACTTTGTCAACAAAATTTCTGAAACGGAAATGAGGAAAAACACTCCATTCACAATATCCTCAAAAAAAATAAAATACTTGGGAACCAACCTAACAAAAGAGGTGAAAGATTTATACAATGAAAACTATAGAACCCTAAAGAGAGAAGTAGAAGAAGATCTTAGAAGATGGAAAAATATACCCTGTTCATGGATAGGCAGAACTAACATCATCAAAATGGCGATATTACCAAAAGTTCTCTATAGTTTAATGCAATGCCAATCAAAATACCAATGGCATTGCTTGTAGAAATAGATAAAGCAATCATGAAATTCATATGGAAAAATAAAAGACCCAGAATAGCAAAAGCAATTCTAAGCAGGAAGTGTGAATCAGGCGGTATAGCAATACCAGATTTCAAACTGTACTACAGAGCAATAGTAACAAAAACAGCATGGTACTGGTACCAAAACAGGCAGGGGGACCAATGGTACAGAATAGAGGATACAGAGACTAATCCATAAAGTTACAACTATCTTATATTTGATAAAGGGGCTAAAAGCATGCAATGGAGGAAGGATAGCATCTTCAATAAATGGTGTTGGGAAAACTGGAAATCCATATGCAACAAAATGAAACTGAATCCCCTCCTCTCACCATGCACAAAAGTTAACTCAAAATGGATCAAGGACCTTGATATCAAATCAGAGACTCTGGGTATGATAGAAGAAAAAGTTGGCTCCAATCTACATATTGTGGGGTCGGGCTCCAAATTCCTTAATAGGACACCCATAGCACAAGAGTTAATAGCAAGAATCAACAAATGGGACTTACTTAAACTAAAAAGTTGTTTCACAGCAAGAGAAACAATAAGAGAGGTAAATAGGGAGCCTACATCATGGGAACAAATTTTTACTCCTCACACTTCAGATAGAGCCCTAATATCCAGAGTATACAAAGAACTCAAAAAATTAGACAATAACAAATAACCCAATCAACAAATGGGCCAAGGACCTGAACAGACACTTCTCAGAGGAGGACATACAATCAATCAACAAGTACATGAAAAAATGCTCACCATCTCTAGCAGTCAGAGAAATGCAAATCAAAACCACCCTAAGATACCATCTCACTCCAGTAAGATTGGCAGCCACTATGAAGTCAAACAACAACAAGTGCTGGAGAGGATGTGGGGAAAAGGGTACTCTTGTACATTGCTGGTGGGACTGCAAATTGGTTCGGCCAATTTGGAAAGCAGTATGGAGATTCCTGGGAAAGCTGGGAATGGAACCACCATTTGACCCAGCTATTGCCCTTCTCGGACTATTCCCTGAAGACCTTAAAAGAGCATACTATAGGGATACAGCTACATCGATGTTCATAGCAGCACAATTCACAATAGCTAGACTGTGGAACCAACCCAGATGCCCTTCAATGGATTAAAAAAATGTGGCATCTATACACCATGGAGTATTACGCAGCACTAAAAAATGACAAAATCATGGAATTCGCAGGGAAATGGATGGCACTAGAACAGATTATGCTTAGTGAAGCTAGCCAATCCCTAAAAAACAAATACCAAATGTCTTCTTTGATATAATGAGAGCAACTAAGAATAGAGCAGGGAGGAAGAGCAGAAAGAAAAGATTAACATTAAACAGAGACATGAGGTGGGAGGGAAAGGGAGAGAAAAGGGGAATTGCATGGAAATGGAGACCCTCATTGTTATACAAAATTACATATAAGAGGTTGTGAGGGGAATGGGAAAATAAACAAGGAGAGAAATGAATTACAGTAGATGGGGTAGAGAGAGAAGATGTGAGGGAAGGGGAGGGGGGATAGTAGAGGATAGGAAAGGTAGCAGAATACAACAGTTACTAGTATGGCATTATGTAAAAATGTGGATGTGTAACCTATGTGATTCTGCAATCTGTATTTGGGGTAAAAAATGGGAGTTCATAACTCACTTGAAACTAATGCATGAAATATGATATGTCAAGAGCTTTGTAAGGTTTTGAACAACAACAAAAAAAAAAAACAAAAACAAAGACTCATGTAATTAGACTGGGCCTACCTAGATAATCCAGGGAAATCTCCCTATTGTGATTTAGATATGAGGTGTCTCCCAAATGTTCATGTGTGAGACAATGCAAAAATGTTCAGAGGCAAAATGATTAGATTAAACTAATCAGTGGAATAATCCACTGATATGGATTAACTGGGTGGTAACTGCAGGCAGGTAGGATGTAGCTGGAGGAAGAAGGTACTTGGGGTGTGCCTTTGGGGTATATTTTATCCATGGTGAGCAGAGCGCACTCGCTTGCGCTCACTCACGCTTCCCCCCTCCACACCGTTCTTGACTGCGATATCCTGAGTTGCTTTCTTCGTCACACCCTTCTGCCATAATGTTCTGCCTCACCTTGGGTCCAAAGGTATGTAATTGGCCAACCATGTACTGAACCTCTGAAACCATGAGGCAAAATAAACTTCTCCTCCTCTAGGTTGTTCTTGTCAGGTCTTCTGGACCCAATGATGAAAAAGCTAACTAAAACATTCCCATCTCAAGATTCTTAACTTTAATCAATTCTACAATAGTTCTTTTGCTCTACAACATGTACAGATTCCAAGGATTCCAGCCCAAACATCTTTGGGGTGGGGTAGCATTATTCTGCCTACCACAAGCTCCTTTAGGATTTTCATTGTAAGATTTTTCTTTCTTACATTTATCAACATAATTTACCATATCCATAATTTTAATTTTAAAGTTGATATAGATAGATAGATAGATAGATAGATAGATAGATTGATAGAGTCATGCACCACATTACAAATTTGGTCAGTGATGCACCACATGTGCAATGGTGATCCTAGAAGATTATAAAGGAACTGAAAAATCCCTAACATCTAATAACATACATCAAAGTGAATGGAACAACATAGCACAATGCATTACTCAGGTGTTTGTGGTTATGCTGGTATAAACAGACTATTGCCAGACACATAAAAATATAGTACATTCATTTATGTACAATACATAATACTTCATAGTAAATGACTATGTCATGGGGTGGGGTATTCTTAAAGGCACCCCTAACAAAGAATCTCTATACCCACATCAGAAATTGTGTGGGTAAATAAGTCTCTCTTTTTTAATACACAGTGGCAACTGAGAAAAATAAAATAATAATTCAATTAAACAGGCATTTAATAAGAACCTATAGTATGAAATTGATTTTTGAATGCAAAGATAAATCAGACTCCTATCATGAAGATCTTTCAGTCCGTATTTCTCAGACATTAAACCTGATCCACAGTAACAAATACAATTTGACATCATGACTCAATACAAACACACACACACACACACACACACACACACACACACACACTGAAATAAATGTTTCATAGAAAATACCAATAGTATTTGTAATACACTCTATATTCTAGTCCCTTTTTAAAAATTCTTGTCACAACACTCCCCACCCCACTAAATTGATTTTACTGCCCAGTAATGATCATGGTCCAAAGTTTGACCAAATTGGTATTGAAAAATATCAATCTGGACATATGACCAATTAATTTTAACACAAAGGAGAATTAATTACATGTTCAGTACAGATTGATACCATGGAAACACAAAACAAATAATTTTACTGGGCCATCCAGGATCTATTGCATACAGACACATGGATGGAAAAATCAACTAATAGAAATTAAGAATGGATCATTATTGGTCTCCTTTTTACTATTTTCCCAGTCTAAATGGAAGACAAGTGGCTAAAATATTTGATACACAAAGTAATGGCAAAGTTTAGATATAAAATTGGGAGTTATCTATTTATTGTTTAGATACTACTGTTTACCTTGTTCTTATCTGCTCGGCCTCTCTGGGATCAGCAGTCAACCCAGACAATACCCAGTGCCTAGTCACTGTCAAGAATGCCTCCAGGTGACTCTCCAGTACCCAGTTTTGCTCCAATTTTCTCATTTTCCCTACACTATGTGGCATTAATAAACATTATCAAATGTTGTGAAAATCTGGTTTAAATGCATTGGGCAGGCAAAGGCGTGGCAGTATTGTGTCACATACATGTTTAATCTGCATTCAGTAGATAAATTACTGCTTAACTCATTGATCTTGCCATACCCATGGACATTACAGAAATAAAAGAACTATCAAGTATCTAAATATTTTGAGATCCACAGATGAATAAGCTTCTAAGAATTTAGCATTCTTTGTACTTATTACTAACTACTATATTTTTATTATATCTAGAAAATAATTTTGCTCTAACAGGATATTCCACTAATATCCTCCTCCTCATAAGACAAAGGCAGGAATGTCAAAAAGACAATAGTGGATAATTTGATGACAGAAGAGGAGTATCCAAGTGATGCAGTGTTAGGAAGACATGTTGAAGATGAAAAAAAAAAAAAAAGGCCCACAAGTCAAAAATTTTGGAAAAAAAGCAAGGAAACAGATTTTCCCAGAGTGCTTGAAGAAGAAACACAAGTCTTCTGAAAATGAAAATGATTTTAGACGTCTGACTTCCAAACAATAAATTTTTTTTTAAAAAATCATGGTGTTTTAAGCCACTAAATTTATGGTAATTTGTTACAACAGCAATAGAAAACTATCACATTCACTAGTACAGAGCTGAATCTTTTTATATGGACATGCTGGTCTCCCTGGCTGTGCAAGTGAAGTTGAAAAAGTGTCCTGCCTACTCCTTAGGATGAAAGAGTCTTTGCATCTATGGAGATGAGAATTACACAGTACTTTGAAATGGAATGAGAATATATAATATCAGTACCAAGTGAGGAATAAAAACCCAATAATAATTTGAAATAAAAATTACTATTTTTTTTACATTGAGGTATTAGAAAAGAGGGTCTTAGAGCTGGGGATGTGGCTCAAGTGCTAACGCGCTCACCTGGCATGTGCGGGGCGCTGGGTTTGATCCTCAGCACCACATACAAATAAAAAAATAAAGATGTTGTGTCCACCGAAAACTGAAAAATATATATTAAAAAATTCTCTCTCTCTCTCTCTCTCTCTCTCTCTCTCTCTCTCTCTCTCTCTCTCTCTCTCTCTCTCCTCTCTCTCTCTTAAAAAGAAATAAGAAAAAGAAAAGAGGGTCTTAAGTTTTAAGATCAGGGATGAGAAGGCAGAGGAAACAAAAGCATTATAAGGTCTCACAGTGGGGACTAGGGAAAGAAAAAGTACCCCAAAATAAAATCAAATTTACTGGTATGAAAAGAAAAGGTCTTAGTGGGGAAAATAACAGAAATTTTATTTTCCTATACTAATAGGAAATGTGTATTTGTTTTATCTATTAGAAAAATGAAAATCCCCTACTACCACAAAGAAAAAGGAGTTAACTATTTGGAAATTTAGAAATGCTTTTGTAAAAAGAAAATTAAAACTGCAATCAACTTTCCTAAGTTTATATAAGAATACACCACAGTGAATTTCCACATGACATACAACCACAAGACTGGGATCCTAATTAGAATAGATGTACTCCATGTTTGTAGAAATATGTCAAAATTATACTCTACCATCATGTATAATTAAAAATTTAGAACAAAAAAATTTTAAATTGAAATTACAAACTTTCAAGAAGACAATGAAAATAATTCACTTTATAATAAAGAAATTGATGTTCATTTCTCATTTTTTATGCAAGAATGTGAATTTTTTTAATTTTTTTTTTGTAATTATAGATTGACAGCCAGCCTTCATTTTATTTGTTTATTTTTATATGGTGCTGAGGATTGAATTCAGTGCCTCACACATGCTAAGCAAGCCTTCTGCCTGTGAGCTACTTACAGCCCCAGCCCACAAAAATGTGAATTCTTGATTTCCCCTCATACCAATGTCCCTTTATAATAAATGAATATAGCTGATAGTTAGCAGTAGAATAATACTGACAGGAAGAATTATACATAATTATAAGATTAGGAAAGAAATTTGTGTGTACATTGAAAGATGGGAAGTATGAATTTTCAAGTCAAATACATTGGATATTGAAAAGATCTATTATCTAGTTTTATTCTCTAGTTTTGTTCACTTACAGTTTATTGAAGGAAGGGATATATTGCATACATAGATATTCAACAAATAGAAAAAATATGTGAATTTATGTACTGTTTGTTGTTGATGTTTCAAATAATAGAATATTTACTATCTCAGTAATCAGAATTACTTATTTTGAATTTATAACAGCAATTTATAACATCATTTTATCTAAATAACATTAAATGAAACCTTATTATATCTAAGGTTAGTTAAATATTAAAAAAAAAAAGAAGACAATGAAGAAGAGCATGTTCTTAGCAAATTTAAGTGACACAGTGAAAGCTATTCTCAGGAAAACTTAGAGCTTCCAAAGCATTTCTTCTTGAGAAACAAAGATGAAAAAGAAAATTAACCCAGTGTTTACTTTTTCTGATTTTCTTTGTTTTTAGTGGGGGAGGGGGAATGAAACACAGAAAAAAAAACACAGAAAGTAGGAAGAAAAATGAATAAACATCAGATAATGAAACTAAAATATTTCAAATAGTAATGAACAAATCTAAAAACTGTTTCCCTGAAAGATTAAGATTCAACTCTGGTTAAAGAAAACTGAGAGAAAAGTACATAAGAGTTTATGTTTATCTGTGCTTAATGCATTTTTATCTGACATTTGATACTTTCTAAACACATATGGCATTTATAAAACAGTAGTACTTGCAATTTTGTATCTCAGTTACAGTGCTGAGTAATAGCGGCTTGAAACAATAGTTATTTTATTATGTTCACAGATTTTATAGGTCAGAAATTCAGGAAAGGCTCATATAAGGCCTTTCATGTGATTGCACTGACAATGGGGTTGTAGTTATCTGAAAGTTCAAATTAGTGTATCTAAAGATGCCTCACTCAACCAGCTGGCAATACTTGTTGCTTGATAGCCGAGGCTATCAACAGGGATGTGCACACATGGCGTTTCCAGCATGATGGGCCCACAATAATCAGACTTCTTTTATGGCATCACACTTCCCCAAGACTGAGCATTCCTGAACTGAGTAAAAGTTGGATGCCTTTTCAATTCACCTTGGAAGTACACAGCATCGTATCTGCTGTATTCTATTAGTTGAAGTAATCACACACCTGCCAAGATTAAAGGTGAGTGAACATTAACTCACATTTTGTAATAATTGTTGTTTCAAGTGTCAAAAATTTGCAGAAATGTTTCAAAACCATCATAAAACAAATTTGAAACCTAGAGGAAATAGTTTTCAGTAAAATACAAACTCTCAAATGTGCCCAAGAAAAGATAGAAAACTTGAAAAGATAAAATGCTATAGAAGAGGGGCTGGGGATATAGTTCAGTTGGTAGAGTGTTTGCCTCGCATGCACAAGGCCCTGAGTTCAATCCCCAGCAACACCAATTTAAAAAAAAAAATGCTATAGAAGATAGGAAAAAAAGTGATTAAAAATCAGCAATCAAATAAGTGCATCAGGCAATATCACTGCTGAGTTCTAGGTAACTTTTAAAGAAGAGAAACATTTGGGCAATGCTAACAATGCTGTCCACAGAACACACTGAGTAGCAGTGATTTAAACCAAACGTTAGCAAACTATGGCCCATTGGCCAAACCTGGACTATCACATATTTTTACAAATCAAGTTGCACTGGAATACAACTACACAGATTCATTTACACATAATCTATGTTTACTTTTGCACTACAGTGGCAGAGTTGAGAAGGTGCAACAGAGACTGTATGGCCCACAAAGGCTAAAATACTTCCCATCTGGCCCTTTTATCAGAAAAGTTTGCCATCCCCTACTTAAACCACTATCTTATACTATCTCACATTTTCTCTCTTCCAAACATTAGCAGATTTTTTGGATAGTCTACTAATATATTCATCCTAATGGGATAATGTACAAAATTAATACAACAAATAGCGTTCATTTCATATGTTATCTGCACTCAGTTAGCAATAACCTGGATCTTTATGTTGAAGAGGATATGAGACTGATGGAGCTGGGAGAGAAAGAATATTGCAATCGACTAGAGATGTCTACCATGGGCACAGTAAGGGGTAACTTGCAGCATGCCTGCTATGTATTTGCTGAGCATAATTGTAAAATATATGAGGTTTAAGACTCTTTTCAAAAACTGTTCGATAACTGCAACAAAATATGGATGTAATGCACCCATTTTTAACTGCACCATTAACAATATATCAGCTTGTTCTCCAAAGGCTGTGGAAGTTATTGTAATAATATGCAAATGTTTCACATTCATAAAAATGTACAGAAAATAAAACCATTTGGTGATTGTATCAGAGTATAATCCAGACCAATTCTGTCATATTTGTACACAAGATATCTGAGATTGATGTCTGCTCTTGAAAGAATACTAATAACATTTCAAATGCTATGAGCCTATATTTTATCAGTTGAAAACGTTCTGATTATTAAGACATCTTTCAAAGATCCTAACTCCAAACTCTGGGGGTGATTTTTGTACAGTAACACTATTTTCCCATGATGTTAGTTCCAAAAATAGTGGCCCAGAACATACCAACAACAGAAATTATACTTTATAATTTGCATATTTATATCATTACTTAAAAGAAAAATGTTGGTTGCTCTAGGAAAAAGAAAAATTGCACAAGAAAATTTATGTATATGTTTGTTGTCATAGGCAGAAGAAAAGCTGCAGATGAAAATTGCCAGTTGGGTAATAAAGAGTTAAATACCAAACCCCAACAGAGTAAGAGGTAAGTATCAGGGGTGCCACAGAGAGCATTAATAGTGCTATAGATGAACTAGCCACCTAGAAATGTCCTAGAAGAATGAGGGTTGGACAGGTATAGCCAGACATGGAGTTTTTCTCTTCATTGTGCCCCTACATTGACAAAGCCTAGCACAGAAAAATAACTCAATTAATATTTATGGAAGGAAGGATAGAAAGCATAAAAGGTGAAAGGGAGGGAAGGCAGCAGTTCAAACCAAAAGCTGAAGTTTTCTAAACAATTCCAGCAAAGCTGTGACTCCAGTCTAACTACCAGATGGTGTTTGTACAGCAAAGTTGGGGGAAGTGACTGGTAACCAAGAAGTCTCTCCACCAGAAATAAAGGTAGCTGGAGAATCAGCCTGCAGTTACTAAGGGACTGACCTTCTAAGGCCTGGAGCAGCTCTGGAAAGGACACAATGGCTCCTGACACATCAGAAACAGGTATCTGTTTCTCACAGTCCCAGGTACACTGTCTCTAAATATTATAAAGACAACTATACACCGGGGAAGAATAAAGAATCTCTGGGACTTTTAACCTTGATATGCAAAATAAAGCTGTATTTATTTCATGGTTTTATTTATTTATGTTTTTACTTATTTATTATGGTTTTATTTATTCCACAGTTTCTCTGGTAACCCTATATAAATAATACTTAGCAAGAGGAAGGGCAGAAAGGCAGAATATCTGCTGTGCAGTTGATGATATTTGTCCAAGCATGCTGGGTGAAATATATCTGCAAAGCAGGAGAATTCCAAATTGTATTTACCAGAGATGCTTTTAGAACTAGGGAGCCCATTTTTATGCCTAAAAATTGTGAATCTCCTGAAAATATACGCAAAAATGCATATGTGTGCATTTTTCTGAGAAGAGATTCCAATACTTCCATCAGAATTCCAAAAGAGTTCAAAATACACCCCACCTCCTCAAAATATTAAAAAGCACACTGCAATGTTTTACACATTGTAGGTTAGTTGTTAGGCATACATTTTAAAATTAGATAGGATAGAAAGTTTAAGAGTATAACACTGGCCAGAGTGGGTGGCGCATGCCTGTAATCCAAGCAGCTCAGGAGGCTGAGGCAGGAGGATCGAGAGTTCAAAGCCAGCCTCAGCACCTTATCAAGATTCTAAGCAGCTCATCAAGACCCTGTCTCTAAAATACAAAAAAAGGCTGGGCATGTGGCTCAATAGGTAAGGACCCTGAGTTCAAATCCTGGTACAAAAAAAGGGGGGTGGTATAACACTGATCATAGGGTATTATTTGGTTCAAACTTGCTTCAGGGGTGTGTGTATGTCTGTGTGTAGCAAGGTGAATTTTTTTCATATTGAAGTCTTGGCTAAAAATTCAGAAGTCATTGTTAGAGAAATGAAAATTATTGTATTCAGTGAGAGGCCAAGAATTCAACTTTCTAACATATTAAATCATCATTCATTGAAAACAATTAGGTGATCTGTGGCTCCAGTAGGCATTATACTATTTTGAGTGGCATATGATCCACCAAAACAAACCTATTATTAGGGAACTGTGATCTACAATACTTAGAAATGGAAGTGTATCGTTCCAAGGTTGAAGGGAAAGCAAGACAGGTAAGCGAGCAATGAAAGATAGAGACCAGGCAGAGATACATAAGAGAGTTTATTTGTCAAAGCTGATAAATAAGGGCCATCTCTTTATAGGAGAGAGAGGCAAAACAGGCTTGAGTTCTGGGACTTTTATGGGGGATGGTCAGGAATCAAAGCTGGGTAGGTCCTAATGCCGGGGTTAAGGGTTGAGTTGGTATGGGAGTGGAGAGCCTTTCTCAGAAAGGCCCTTGGGTGGGAAAGTGAAACTTCTTCCTTAAAATGGTGGTTTGTCAGTTAAGATGGGCATCCATCCAGATGCTAAGCAAGGACCTGCTGCTCTTAAGGAGACCACAGACTATAAAGAGGTGTCTACCAAAAGGTCTCTGTGCACTGAGTATCTTTGGAAAAATGTAAAATACTGAGTAAAATGTTTAGAAATGAAAATACTGCAAATATATTTCCCTGGGCTAATTAGGTTCCCCAAGAATCTTCAAAAGGTATCAGGAAAGAGGCCTAAACCTGGTACAGTCTTTGAAAAATTAACTCCTTTACAAAACAAGAGACAGAAGAGCATGGAAATGTTGACATGACTTCCTGGGTATGAAAGTGTCATTCTAGTCCTAATAATCAGTATCTGGTATTGCATTTCTCTTCTCTTCTATACCTCAGTACAAGAAACATTAATGGTCCAGGTATTGATTCATTGAACTTACTGTGTAAAATATTACTAAAGCACCTCACCAGTTTGAGTTGTCCCAGGCAATGCAAAACTTTCAAAACTACCACTATGTTCTGTACATTAAGACCATTATGTCTCCCCAACCTACCCCAAAACCTAAAAATCTCCCTCTCAGATAGGTCCTAACTTGGGGTTCAAGTATATCTTAGATCAAAAGTAAAGCAGTATCTGACATTCTCCAGAATACTCACTGGAGAACCTGACAAAAGAAAAAGAGATGCACAGATACTAACACACAGGAATTCTTTCCCCACAGACCCCAGATTCTCACCAAGTCCTCTTAACTATTTGACACAGAGCATCTGATGAATTTTACTACCTCATTCTTAAATGAGGAACACAGGCAAGAATAGCTAGACATTTTAGGAAAGACTCAAGAGCAAAAGAAAACAAAACAAATAGAAAAGAAAATCAACACAGAGAGAAGGCCCATATATATGCCCATATATAAAATAAAACTATGCCCATATATAAAATATCTTCAAAGAGTTCAAAAAAGACATCATATCCAAGAAATAAGAAGCTACAATATAATTTTTTTCATAAACCAAAGTTTCTAGAACACTGAAAACTTTTATTTTTAAATTGACATAAAAATTGTGCATCTATCTGAAGTACCAACATGTGTATACATTTTGTAATGTTCAAATCAAGGTCAGTATATCTACCTTCTCAAACACTTATCTTTTCTTTTTTTAATATTTATATTTTTTAGTTGTAGTTGGACACAATACCTTTATTCCATTCATTTATTTTTATGTGGTGCTGAGGATCGAACCAGGGCCCAGTGCATTCTAGGCGAGTGCTCTACCGCTGAGCCACAACCCCAGCCCTTATCTTTTCTTTTTCTTTTCTTTCTTTCTCTCTCCTTCCTTCCTTCTTTCCTTCCTTCCTTCTTTCTTTCTTTCTCTTTCTTTCTTTCTTTCATTCTTTCTTTCATTATAGATAACAGCATGCCCTTATTTTAGTTGTTCTATTTTTACTTGGTGCTAAGGATTAAACCCAGTGCCTCACACATTCTAGGTGGGTGCTCTGCCGCTGAGCTACAGCCCTACCCCCTCATTTCTTTGTGAACACTCACATCCTTTCTTCTAGATTCTTTTAAATATATAATACATTATCTATAGCCACCCTACTGTACAACAGAACACCAAAACTTATTTCTCCCAAGTCTAATAGACCCTTAAAATTTAAAAATAAAAAATACACAAAAGAGAATACAAATTTGAGAAATAACTTGGACAATAAACCAAATGAAAAATGGGAGTGAATAGATGAGAAAATTTTAAAAGAATTGACCCAGAAGGCCTAACATTTGTATGACAGGAGATAAAGCAGAAAAAATAAAAAGGAAGAAATTATGAAAGAAAGAATGCAAATAAACTTTCCCAGGAATAAAAACCATGAATTTCTAAAATGAAAGGACCCACAGATTCCACAGAAAAGTTGATGAAAGAATGATACACATTAACAATCTTTACCTAATTCTAAACACCAAGAATAGAGAGAAAACCAGTGATGAAACTTCACATTGTAGGCAGCAGGCTGATACATCCATTGATCAATATTAGCTACACTAAATATGGGAGAAGCTGACACTATTAAGTGGTCAAATGTGATGCAACAGAAAATGCATAGCACCAACTATGAAGTATTACTGTTTAACAATTGAACTAGAATTTAATCAACCTAAATCTAAATCTTAGCAAGTTTTTTATGTTGATTTATTTTTCAGTACTAAAATTTCATTTGTAATTTCTTTATATATCTTGTATTTCTCTTCTGAGACATTCTGGTTTTCTCTTTTGTTTCAAATGTATTCATAATAGCTCACTGAAGCATTTTTATCATGAGTGCCTTAAAAGTCTTGTCAGATAATTCCAACATTTGTGTCATCTTAGTGGTATCTGTTACCGTCTTTTCTCATTCAAGTTGAGATCTTCCTATTCCTTAGTATAATGAGTGATTTTCTATTGTATATCAGACATTTCTGCTTAAACTGACATGAAAAATGGACATGTGATGAATCAGAGTTTTCTTGAGAAAAAAAACACATGTATTACTAACAAAGCTAATATTTAAATAGCACTATGTGCCAGGGGTATTGGTATACTGAGTATTTTGTACATATTAATTCATTTAATACTTACTACCCAATGAAGTAGGCATTATAATTATCCTCATCTTAAAAATTAGAAAACTGAGGTTAAGTAACTTGAGAATGTCACACAACTAGCAAATGACTATGCCAGAAAAATGAATGAAAAATAATCTGCCTCCAAAGTGCACATTCTTCAAAAAATTATGCCATATGCCTTTAATAATTTATTATTTTGAATTATTTGTGTAAATGTGTCATTGTTTCTCTATACACAAAGAAAGGAATTAAGGGTGACTTGTCATTTCAGTAATCAAAAGTATGATATGAATGGTGATTTTTGAGGCTACAAACTAAAGAAAAAGGTCAAAAGTAGGAAATTAGAAAAATAAAGGGCTCAGAAAAATGGGCAATTTCCAAAGAATTTTGCAATGACAATAACCTAACAAGATGTGTTCTCTCCTCTAGTGTGTGGAGCTCAATAAATGGTTGTCGAATGACTTAATATACACATGTATGCCTGTATCTACAAACTTTGAAAAAGGAGCAGGATGTATACTCATCTTAAAAGATGCTAAGATGGAAAAGAATATAGAGCTCTAATCTTCTAATGGGGAGAGCCCCTAAAAGTCAGGGGTTAGGAATTTGCTTTTTCAAATGATAGCTATAGGTCCATGAACCACGGCTGCCACGCCAACACAATGTAACCATTCTGATAAGATGATATCAAAAAACTAAGAGGAAAGTTTTCAAATATACTGATGATATAAAACAGAGTATGTAAGTGTAAGAAGTGCCCAAAATCTCTTCTTCCCTCGATAAGCAACCACATCCAAGATACATCAGATCTAACCAGAAGGATTTTACTATTGCATGAAAAGGCCTCCTGTGGGTAAAAATCAGCAATGGCTTTCTGAACAAATAGAATTTTAGATAGTTTTGTTTAAAATAATAATAATAATAATCCATGTAAAGATTAAGAATCACATATCCCCTTTATAGACTGATAATATTCTCAAGCCCAGTCTCTAGGGGCTTGATGCTAATCTCTGGACACTGTGCTCCATCTCAAACGAATTTCTCTTTCCCTTGTCTAATGAGTGATCATTTGGGAGACACAGTATAAGCAAATACAGTAGGGGAGTAAGCCAACTGGCCAACACAAAGATTAAATCTGACCTGGAGACACTACAGCCAAACTCAGCAGAAACAGGTTATTCCTACAAACAAGTAGGCATCTTTTCACTTTTATCCTTAAGCAACCCCAAAATATTAATACCAATAAAAGTAAACTACTCAATAATTTGCACTGCAACAAAGCAGCAAGTTTTGGAGAATATATCCATAACTGCTTCTTTATGTTAAAGAAGGCTGCTTAACAACACATGCAATAATTATTTGGTGTTAAGATAGTCATAAGATTTATTTAGCATTTAACTAACATAAATATATGTATAAGAACTTGGATTACAATGTTCTTAATAACTAACTCAAAATGAAAATATTACACAAATAGTGGCTAATATAAATTTTACACTTCTATAGATTAATAAGTAATATTTGCTGTACCATCCTTCAGTGAATCACAGACTAAAGAAAAGATTGCATGATCAATTTAGATTCCAAACACTTTACAATGGAAAATAGATGAAGTAATTAAAGACCCTAAAGAATTTAGTTCAGTTATATCTTTAAGATTCGAATTGGATTAAATTATACCAAATAGTTGAAAAATGTGTACATTTTCAATGAGCATATTGTTTGAAAACTGACCTAATTTACTAATGAAAGAACAAGAGGCTTTTCATCTCTCCTTTTCCACAGAGGTTTTTTTTTTTTTTAAATAGTTATCAGTTTTTTTTTCACTCAGTACTATAATATAGTTTTACATTTCCTGTTTTATCTGCTGAAGCAAGATAACTCTGTAGCTATTATCCAGGTAGATTTTCATTCACCCAGACCATAATTTCATATAAAGTAAATTTCCTAACTTCAGAGAACTTAACAACTGCTCCTAATCAGAAACTCTTTAGGCAAGGCCAAGAAAAAAAAAATGAAAGAAATTCTGTTCAAATACAGTATGAACAGCTCCTTACTAAACAGTTTTTCTCCCCAACTCCAGTGTATTAGTACATTCCATGAACATCTTTATATCACCATATATTTTGAAATAAAAAATATAAAACTATACTGTCTTAAGTCACTGGCTATTTTACTTTTCTTTTTTCAATTGTTTCACAGCTAAAATCTGTGATATTACAATCCCCTCCAAAAGACTTAAATAGTATTAAAACACTACTTTCAATTTAAAGGGCAAAATATCTGGAAAATTAAGGTCATGATGTTAGAGAGTCTAATGGAGTATGGATTTCTGCTTGAAGTACTTCAACCAGAAACCTCAGCAATCTTAAATCTGCCTCTCCTGGATATAATAAGTTTTAAAGCTTTGAATGAATTTTCAGAATATGTTTCATATCTCTCATAACTTCAGAAAAAAGATGCAGCAGAGAAGCAAAGGGAATAGTCTCTATAATAATAGAATTTTTATTCAGTATCAATAAGTTACAGAGCCTTTAAAACAAAAGATGAATAGAATCATTCTTAAAGGAGTAAGAATAACAAGTATTCACAGCTTTCTTTAAGAATTTGTTCTTAGATACAAAGCACTTTTCAAAAGATCAAGAAATAGGTTCTATGATTCAAGATATCATAAATGTTACAGAATTGTGATTAAATAAACTATTATTCTTAAAATATAAGATTTTTATCTCAGTATGTCTATGGTAAATATGGCTAGTTTCATATGCCTTTATAAAACCAAAGTCATGTTTCAGATAGGGCACTACCCAGGAAATATTGACAGAGCAAATCATATGGAACGTGTACAAATTTATTTTTTTTTACATGTACAAATTTAAAACAGGCAAACAGTGCAAAATATATTTCAAAATGTTTGTCATCTAAAACAGCAGTGCACAATCAGTGATGATTTTTCCTGCCAGGGGACAATTGGCAACATCTGGGGTCATTTTTTGGTTTCACAACTAGGGGAGTACTACTGGCATTTAGAGGATTAAAAACCCAGGATGCTGCTAAATACCTACAATGCATAGGACAGCCTCACAACAAAGAATTAGCCAGCTCAAAATGTAGATGTACCAAGGTTGAGAAAGCTCGATCTAAAATAATACCACGCATGTGATCAAGTATACTTGAACAATGAACAAATATTCGCTGAATTAATACATTTTAATAAATAAAAACATGTAGTTTCTACTTTTTATAGCTTCTTCTTATAAGTAAAGACCAAATAATTAAAAATGAAATACTCTTTAGAAATACTTATTATAAGTTGGGTATAGTAGCACATACCTGTAATCCTAGTAACTTGGGAGGCTAAAGCAGAAGAATCACAAGTTAGAGGCCAGCCTCAGCAACTTAGCAAGAACCTATCTCAAAAAGAAATTTAAAAAATGATGGAGATATAGCTCATTGGAAGAGCATCCCAGATTCAATCCCCAGTACTGAAAAAAAAAAATTTTAAACCCTCATTGTGTAAACAAAACAATGCAACTAGAAAAAGTTAAAAGGCCCATTCAGGCCTTTACATATTTTTAAGTAGCAAGTCATAATTTCTAGTCCAAACATTTTTTTTGACACAATACCTTTATTTATTTATTTTTATGTAGTGCTGAGGGGACTGGGATTATAGCTCAGTTAGTACAGTGCTAGCACAAATCCCTGGGTTCAATTCCCAGCACCACCAAAAAAAAAAAAAAAAAAAAAAAGGGTGTAGTGCTGAGGATCAAATGCAGTGCCTCATAGGAGTACTCTACCACTGAGCTACAACCCCAGCCCCTGGTTCAAACAATCTTAAAGGGATATTTAAGACCTCTGGCATCCCCAATTTAATCTAATATCAAAACGACCCCAGAGTAGAAATAAGATTTTTATGTCTTTTGATCCCAATTTACATGTATCCCTGATACCTAGCCAGAGATTGATTTTTGTTAATGAATAACTGGAATTATGATTCTCTCAAAAAATTATGGGTAATTTTTTTCTTCATAGCTTTTTAAATTTTTTCAATTTTTTGCTATGTACATAACAATTTGATAAGGAAACTAAATGATGCATTCAAAGAACAGATGCCTCTTATAATCACACATATTCATTAATTTATATAAACTATAATTTTTGCAGGGTTAAGTTTTAAGGACACTAGAGTTAATCATAAAGATATGGAATTCCTAAATGACTCCCCTTTAAAGCACTCAGTACTTATTGTAAGGGGAAAAC
Organism: Urocitellus parryii; assembly: GCF_045843805.1. NCBI lineage: Eukaryota > Metazoa > Chordata > Mammalia > Rodentia > Sciuridae > Urocitellus > Urocitellus parryii. The sequence goes on along the minus strand of NC_135534.1, from coordinate 54,597,871 downwards.
TGAACATAACTGAGAGAGACTTATAAAGAAATGCTTCTAGCCAAAATAATAATGTTAAATGAATTACAAATACTAAATCAATCATAAATGTTTACACATATTCTGCTACTGTACTTTCTTTTAGATGTCCTTGGAGATAAATGTTGCCATGAAAAAGATATCATTGCCTTGTATATTTAAATATTACTCTTGAGATGTTATTCCAATAAGAAACATGCTAAGAATTGCATCAGCTGAAGCCATGACCTGGTCCTACCTGTCTCTTTTAAATTGAAGAGCAATCTAAAAGTAGTTCAAACATTTATTCAGACAAAAGTAAAGGGCACAACTTCTCAAAGGGAGATGGTTTTTAATAAAAACTTATAAATAGGAAGTTGTCTATCAGAAGTATAAGTCCAAATGAACCAATGAATAAGAAAATTCTATGTGGGATTATTTCAAGCTCATCTGAAGCTACATGTATTGAAAAACCCAAAACAATCAAAATAAGTACATTACCTCGACATGCTTTCAAATCTATTTCTCCCCACTGGGAATCAACAACCAGAGAGGGTGCTGATTTGTTCTTTTCATTCTTTTTTACAGCTAAATGAGCATGCAAACCTTCAAAAGAGAGGCAAAAATGGAAATGACAGCACCATTTATGAATCCAAAATAATCTCTTTGAATCAGTGTCACTGAAATGGGCAAAAGACATATAAATATCCCAATAGAGGAATAGCTCTTTGTAAGAAAATATGAATTTAGAATCATTAATTTTACAAAGGATTTATGTACATATCAGTTCCCTGATGTGTTTGTTTAAAGATCACTTACTACTTTTTAAGTACAATCTAGTCACTAACAATTAGCTTATAAATTCTTTCAGCAATTTTCTTTTGAGAACCTACCACATTCAAAGGACTATTAAGGCACAGTGAGAGGACATGAAGCCATCACAGGCTTTGGCCTCAAGAGGCATGCTAATCTAGTTAGGAGGATAAAACCCATCTAGAAATAACTTCAAAACACGGAAGAAAAATAGCTAAAACAATCTGAGGAAAGGGAAAAGCGCCAGAAGTATCACACTCCCTGATTTCAAAATATATTGTAAAGCTACTGTAACCAAAATAGCATGATACTGATGTAAGAACAAATATACTGACCAATGGAAGAGGGTAGAAAGGTCAGAAATAAACCCACACAAGAATGGCCAACCGACTTTCAACAAAGGTCCTAAGGAAATACAATGTGGAAAGGAAAGCCTCTTTCATAAATAGTACTGAGGAAACTGGATATCTGCTTGCAGAAGAATGAAATTGGATGCTTATCCTACACTATATAAAAAAACAACTCAAAATGGATTAAAGACTTTAATATAAGACATGAAACTGTAAACATACTAGAAGAAAACACAGGGGGGATGTTTTTTTTTTAATATAACTCTGAAAGCATAGACAATAAAAGTAAAATGGACAACTGGGATTGTATCAAAACAGTTTCTGTACAGCAAAAGAAACAACACACAGTGGGTGGAGGCAATTTAATTTGCAAACCAGAATGGGGAAAAAATTTGCAAACCACATATTTAATAATGGGTTAATATCCAAAAAAGAAAAAGAATTCAAACAGGTCAATATCAAGAAAACAACCCAATTTTAAAATGGGCAAAGGACCTGAACAGACATTTCTCAAAAGAAGACTCAAATTGCCAACCAATTTATGAAAAAAAAAATGTTTACCATCACTAATAATCAGAGAAGTATAAATTAAAACTACAGTGGGCAATCACCTCAATCTGCCAGAATGGCTATTATCAAAAAGATTAAAGATAAATGTAGGCAAGGATGTGGAGAAAAGGGAATCCTGTATACTACTGCTGGGGATGTAAATTAGGACATCCACTATGGCAAACAATGTGGAAGAGCGATCCCTTTCCTGGGTATTTCCAAAGGAACTGAAATCAATGTCAAAGGGATATCTGAACTTCCATGTTCATTGCAGTGCTCACCATAGCCAAGATGAATAGCCTATGTGCCCTTCAACAAATGAATGGATAAGAAAAAAAATGTGGTATGCAGACAGTCCCCAACACAACATGGTTCACCTTGTGATTTTTCAACTTTACAGTGTATGAAAATGATACACATTCAGCAGAAACCATACTTCAAATTTTCAATTTTGATATTTTCCCAGATAAACAAATATTCTCTCTTAATGCCTGGTAGAAGCAGGGAGGCACAGCTTCCAGTCAGCCATGCAATCATGAAGGTATAATAACTACTCTATGGTGCACTGTGTTGCCCATTTTTTTTTCTAGCAACACTTTTTTTTTCCAAAATAGGCTTTGTGTTAGATGATTTTGCCCAACTATAGGTTAACATAAGTGATCTGAGCAGCAATCAGGCTAAGCTATGATGTTCAAAAGTTTAGGTGTATTAAATGCATTTTAAGCTTACAATATTTTCAACTTTCATCCTAACTCAAGGTACACACACACACACACACACACACACAAATGGAATACTATTCAGTCTTATAAGAAAGAAATTATGTCATTTGCATCACATAAATATACCAGGAAGACATAATGCTAAGTGAAATTGCAAGGCACAGAAAGACAAACCTGCATGATCTCACTTATTTGTGTAATAACAAACTCAAACTCACAGAAGTAGAAAGTAAGATAATGGTTACCAGAGGCTGGGGAAAAGGATGAGAGAAAAGAGAAGGAATTTAGACTTAGTTGTTGGTCAAAGTGTATTAAATCTGTAAACAATAGGAATAAGTTTAGAGATGTATTGCAAAGCAGGGTGATTATAAGTCAATAATAATGCATATTTCAAAATAAGTAAAAGAGTACATTTCAAATGTCTCACAACAAAAAATAACAAATAAGTGAAATGATGGATATATTAGTCTTATTTAATCATTCCATATTATACATGTGTGTATCAAACACATGTATAAATATTACATTGTATCATATAAATATATATAATTATGACTTGTTAATTGAAAATATATTAGAAAAAGAAGGGAGAAGTACCCAAAAACAATAAAAATAAAATGTTATAGGAAGTCAGAAGAGATACACAGAAGCTAGTCGAAAGGGGAAAAGAGAGAAAAGAGCACAGGGATTCCATCACAATACAAGAAAGATGGGGGAAATAGAATAAGGGGATTGAGGGGACAGATAAGGAATGGGATAGGAAGAAAATAGTTAAATGAATCTGACCTAACTTTCCTATGTACATAGACAAATATACTACAGTGAATCTCACCATTATGTATATTTGTAAGACACTAAAAGATGTAAGTAAATAACAGAAAGATCAGTAAAGTAGAGGAAAGGGAACAGGGGAGGAAGGAAGGGGAACATAATGGTAAGTACTGGGGACTGAATTAGAGCAATCATATATCATATATTTATAATTATGTAAAAATGAATCCTGATGTTATGTATAGCTAATGTGAACCAACAAAAAAATGAAAAAAAAATTCAGAAGAAAAAGAAGTGATCTCAGCAAAGACAGTGAGATCAAATGGTAATAACTGAGATGGGCCTGAATATATACACAGAATTTGGATATTCATAGAAGGAATTAAACAAATTGAAAGAGAAGATAATTTGAGCAAAGGTAGGCATATGAGAAAACACCCATGCTTATCCAGAAGTTCTGTTAACAGAAAGCACTGCAGAGAGGAGAAATTAAAGTTGAAGTAGGACATTTAAGACCAGAGCCAAGTTAGGAGGCTGAAAAGACCTGACCATGAGGTTGAGAACTCTGGATTTTATTGGGTAATTGAGAAGCTGGTAAAGATTTCTAAGCAGAAAAAGCATCATCAAAATTGTGCTTTAGAAAGATCAATCTAGCAGTAATTGAAGTAACTGAACATCAATCAAATGCAGATGATATAGCACAGTGAATATAACGTAAGCCTGCAGGAATTCAGGATTTCATTTATAAAAATGTAATTTATATGCATCTTTTCAGTAACACAGCTCTATAAACCGTCTTGCTCATAGACTAGTGCCTAATTATATAAGCATCTAAAAAGGTCATAAGTACCATAAAATGATATCAAAAAACCTCTTGCTTCTGCCTGGAAATTTTCCCACCCCCTTTCCCTTCCGGTAAACTCCTTATCTTATAGGTCTCAGTTTAAATGTCACTTCCTCAGAAAGGCCTTTTTTAAATCACTTATCCAAATTGAGTCCCCCTGTTTTTCACTTTCAAAGGTACTTGTACTTTTTCTCCATAGTACTTAGCACAATTTATAATTAGATATTTTGGTTACTAATGAATTAAAGTCTATCTCTTCCAGTAGAGTGCAAGAAGAGAATCTGTATTTTTGCTCATCATTATATTCTTCATAGTCTAAAATTGTATAACATATTGTAGGCACTTGGCAAATATTTGTTCTATTAAGACTGAATGAATGAAGAAGAGTTGAACAGATTTTAAGGTCACCACTGTAATGCTCCTCTTTGCTAAATATATTATTGGCTAAGATACTTTATTTCAAAGAAAAAAGTAAAAGAAATCTTAAATTTCAACTTAAACTCCTATGTGTCAATATCAGAATAAGTCTGCATTTCTACAAAGAAAACCTAAATCTAATATTTAAGTTAAAACATACATCCCTATCTCCCTTATTTTTACAGAAATAATTTACAGTACAACTACTAAGTGGAATAAGGAACAGAATGTGAGTATAAGGTAAGCATTATAAGTTGGATATAAAAAGTGCAAGTATAGACCCCTTCATCCATCCATATCATGTCAAAATCTCAAAAAAGAACTTCAAAATTTAATATGAAAGATTTTATTTAACCTAAGTCATCACTGACGGAAGCAAAAAAAAATTCTCTCAAAGATAACTAAGTTTTTATCATAAATAGTTCATTCCAAATAGTAAATGAATTGGTTTTGATCACATGCTGTTTGTACCTATATACTTTTACCACCAATTTTGTGCAAGGTTTTCTTCATAAACTAGTAAGTACTAGTAATAAGAAAATGATTAGCAATATAATGAATCTTAAGTCAGAAAGGTCTAGAGAAGTCCAAAGGATTTCAACATGAAGCATTTCAGACCTTGTTCCAAGATTTAGCCCTTCACAAAACTGTAATTTAGAAAAATGACCCCTATGCACTAGTACACATGAACTTGGAAGGCCAATAAGGGACTAGAGAAGTTGATATAAAATTGGAAATGCTAAGCTAGTTTGGTACATTGGAGTACCTGCAACAAAAGGAAAATTACGATTTCCTTTATTCATTCAAAAGTGTTTGTGCAATAATATTCTGCAAATCAGATGGGCTACATAAAGTTAAAAGGAAAAAACACCAGCATAAATTTTTTTCAAGAAGGTACAATCAGTTTAGCTATAAGCAGACACTTGGTTCCTAAAAATCATTACTATATGCAAAAGTCACATAAAACAAAGCATAGAATTTATGGGAAATACAATTAGGAACATAGACCTTTCTCTCTCTCTCTCTCTCTCTCTCTCTCTCTCTCTCTCTCTCTCTCACACACACACACACAAAAAAAAAAAAAAACACATGATAGGAATCTAATAAAACCAATAGCACCATTTCACACATTAGGAAATTAAATGGTTAAGAAAACATAAATACAGCACCCTACCTTAAAAAGATCTGAAGTTCACTTTTGTGGGTCTGTGAGCTGATTGTGAAGTGGAGGAAGGAAGGTGATCTAAAATCAGAGGGAAAGCTTACACCAGATGAAAGTGGGTGTGGCTCATAACAGGCAGTGAACTGGGGAACTGGGAGTGTGCCTCTGCCCCTTTTGTTCCTAAATGGCTGGGTTCTACCAACCACAGTATTCTGTGTTTACCTGGTGTTTTTTGCTAACAAAGTCATGCATAAGCAATGTCCTGAGTTCAATGGAATAGAAGATTAATAGAACAGACTAACAGAAAAAAAAGTCACACTTTCTAAATAGATGTATATAAACCATAAGGTCAAACTTTAGAAAATACTGGAGCCTTCTTGGCTCCATGGAAGTACAATCCTCTTCATAAAATCATTGCCTTTACAGAATATAGTGACATAAAACCTAAACTTCACTGGTAAATACAGCATTTGATCAAATCTAGCTTTTGCTTAGGAAAATGACTTTTCCTGTAATTATCATCATTGTTATTAATACACCTTCTCTCACATTGCCAACACCTTCAGCAGTAGTCACTATTATAATAACCCAAGCACAAAGCCAACAAAAAAATAGCAGAGCCAAATTCACAAGCTTTAGCAACAGCACCTTTTTCCTGCCCTTGGTGATAGTTTCTAGGTTGGTATCACAACAGTGATCATGTAGTGAGAATACTATTCACTGCTCACTAACAGATCTCATTTCATCTGGTTTTAATTAGGAAAATCCAACCTCTAGGAGAAATGTCTGAACCTCTGCTTATCACATTTACCAGCATGATTTATCTGTTCCATAAGTGTCAAGCGCTCTCAGTTCAGTACTTCATGCAAAGTAGGTTCTCACCTAATTATTGTTGAATAAACGTCAACTGAACTTGTTATTTTATTTACCCAAAATAATTTTATTCCCAAAATATTAAATTCTATTTTCAAAATCAACAGTCATACAATTGAAATATTTTGTTGTTTTTAATAACTATAGAATTAGAAAATAATTCTTATAATGAAAGAGTCCTGTGCATAGCAAATGAAAATAAAAGTCCATATATAGCATCTCCATTCTCTTCCCACTTCAAAAACCACTACTTTCAATGATCCTTGGATAATATTCCAGAAATTTTCTATGCGTTTATAAGAGTATAAATTATGTATTCTTAGTAAACAAATTAATATACATACCTATTCTCATACAAATTACTTTTTTTCCTAAATATTACAGCCTGTCCGTTTACTATTATCAGTATATAGTTGTCCCTCAGTACCCACAGAAGGTTGGTTCCAGAATCCCCTGCCCTCATAACAAAAATCTATGGATGATCAAGGTCCTTAGAGGATGTGGTGTGGTATTTGCATCAACCTACACATATACTCCCACATACTTTAAAGTCATCTCTAGATTATTTATACCTAATATGATGTAAAATGCTATGCAAATGGTTGTTACACTGTGTTATTTAGGGAATGATAAGGAAAAAACTGTGCATATTTAGTACAGATGAAATTTTTAAAAAATTTTGTTTAGTTGTAGATGGACATAATACCTTTATTTTATTTGTGTATTTTTTTTATGTGGTGCCAGGGATCGAACTCAGTGCCTCATGTATGCTAGGCAAGTGCTCTCCCCACTGAGCCACAACCCCGGCCCCAAGATGCAGTTTTTTTCTTGAATATTTTCTATCCACACTTAATTAAACCCACAGAAATGGAGGGCCAACTGTATGTATTCATATATCCTTTGTTTTCATGGCTACATAGTATTTCAAGGTATATAAATACTCTAACAAGTTCATAGCAATAATCAAGTAAATTGTCAAGTAAATAGTCAAGTAAATTTCTATTATAAATAATACTATAATCAACCTCCTTTTACCTATATCTTTGTTCACTAAGATGGATATATTTGTAGAATCTATTCTTAGTAGTAGCATTGCAGAGATAAAAGATGTGAGCCTTTACAATTTTGATTAAGTGTCAAATTACCCTCAAGAAGGACCACAAGGGAAAAAAAGAAAAGAAAGAACACAAGGGAAAAAAAGAAAAGAAAGAAAGGATACAAGAGTGTCCATATCACCATATCCTTTCCATCACTAGATATTTTCAAGCTTTTTTATCCTTTTCAAACTAGTAAATGAAAAAGAGCACCTCATTTTAATTTCTACTTCTGTCATTATAGTGAGGCTAAAGATTCAATTTTCTATTATTTTATTTTTTCCGTAAAACATTTGTTCATATTGATTCTTTTTTTTGGGGGGGGGGAGTAACTAGGGATTGAATTCAGGGGCACTCAACCACTGAGCCACATCCCCAGCCCTATTTTGTATTTTATTTAGAGGCAGGGCTTCACTGAATTGCTAAGCACCTCATTTTTACTGAGGTTGGCTTTGAACTCTCTATCCTCCTGCCTCAGCCTCCTGAGCTGCTGGGATTACAGGCATGCACCATCACACCTGGCTTGTTCATATTGATTCTTGCTCATCTTTTCTTGTTGACTTACCATTGATTCCTGAATATTAGTGATATCACTCCTGCTTCTTCAAATATGTTGCAACTACTCTTCCACACTTGGGTATTTGTTCATTGATTCTTATCATGGTGCTTTTGCCATGCTGCTTTTGGTTTTTATAAAGGCAAATTATTCATCTTTTTCTTTATGGTCATTAGGTTTGGAGTTAACTTTTAGAAGGCCTCCTCTGTCCCAAGATTATAAAACTACCTTCCCATGTTTTCTCCTTAAGATTATAATAGTAAGTAATGGGTAATTTTTATTGAATAGTTTCTCTGGGTCAGTTCTCAGCACTTCCCACACATGATTGCATTTAATCCTCAACAACCCTAGTAGGTGGGTAGATATTATCTCCATGATACAGATGAAAGTTCTTCAACTACATATGAGATTTAAACTTACCTGAGGTTGTACAGCCTGGTATTCGGCAGTGCCAAAATTCCCCCTCAAAGCAGCAAACTCATCAACTTCAAGCTACGTCTACTGATTCTCTCTCCACTAAGATAAATGATGAGTTCACACGCGTAATATATCTCTACCTGGTCTATTTCTCCCCATTTTATATTCTGTTACTTCAATCCTTTATTCATTATTAATTTTAGAGCCTTTACATTTTCTTCTATTTTCATAATATTCACAGATATTTTGCATTAGACTTAGTTATATTTAAATCAATCCTATATGCCCTGCCAATCTTTTCATCCCTTTGTTCCTCCACTCCTAAGTTTTCTTTATCACTCGCATGATTCATTTTATCGGTAAGGCAATTTTTCAGGGAGTAGATCTTTGAATGCTTAAGAATATTGTTTGTTACTTCTTTGCATAAAAATAACAGCTTGAGCTAGGTACAGTGGCACATGCCTATAATTCAAGCAGCTTGGGAGGCTGAGACAGGAGAACTGAGAGTTCAAAGCCAGCCTCAGCAAAAGTAAGTCACTAAGCAACTTAGTGAGACCCTGCCTCTAAATAAAATACAAAATAGGGTTGGGGATGTGGCTCAGTGGTCAAGTGCCCTGAGTTCAATCACTATACCCCCCCCCAAAAAAAAACAGCTTGGTTAGATATCAAATCTGTGGGTTACACTAGTCCCTGCCTACGTAATCCCCATAAAAAGCTCCAGAGACATTATTCCATTGTCTCCTGGCTTTGGCTGTTCCCATGATGTATAAGGCCCATCTGAGTAGTCCCCTTGGAATGACTTGCTCTTTTTCTGCCTATAAGATTCTTTTTTTTAATCTTTAAGTGCAACTAACTTTTCTGTTCTATGATTACTTGGAATTGATTATCCCATTTTGGTGTTTCTAGAATTCTCTTTCCTTTTGAGCTATAGAATACTACTTTCTTTAATCTCAGAAGTTTTTCTTCTCCCTTATATATCTGAAATTTTTATGTCCATTTTTTTCTGTTCTCTTTATCAGGCACACCATAACACATATGCTGGATCTTCTCTGCCTTCCTTTACCCATATTATATCAGATAGAACTCTTTAAGTTGAAAGGTTATGGCAGAAGCTTAACTTGAACCAGCTTAAAGGAATTTATTGGAAAGACACTGGAGTATTTCATTTAACTATATAAAAATGTATAAAAAGCAACTTGGCACAGGCATAACAAAACCCACAAATTTTAAAAATACCAGGACTGATTATCTTAAGTAAGAGTATTTATCATTTGTCTCATTTCTGCATCTGTGTGTTGACTTAGATCTCACTATATCAGATCAACTTCCTCCACAAGGCATGGAACATGGAACACTAAACAGTCTCACATCCAGTGATTCTCACAACCTTATTTTTCCTTAATTACAATTTTTTAAAATCTTACATTGCTCCTTCAATTTTTTTGAATGAATATAGAAGCATATTTCCAGAATTTCTGTTTCTCAAAATAATTTTTAATCTGAGAATGTATACTTCTTCAGCATGTTTAGAATAAAACAGTTTAGACAAATTTGGTTTGCTAATTTATTACACTTTCATTTATTTTTATTCTATTCTGGTCAAGTTCTACAAAGTTCATTATTATCTTTTCTTCTTTCTTCTTCACTTCACAGAAGGTTATAAATTAAGTATAAACAGATCTCTTTCTCTGTAGATAGATAGATAGATAGGTAGATAGATAGATAGATAATAGGTAGATATGAATATATTACAAATGTAGCATACAGATATAGCACTGGCTTAATTGGGGATTTTCAAGTTTTTCTCATGGCCTGCCCCAATTCTTAAGCTGATGAGACAATCAAAACCCTCATATCTACTCCCAGTCAAATTTCACTGTTTACAATCTAAAGATCTATCTTTTGGCATCCTCCTTATTTGATATAAATTTTACAGTACTCCTTAAATACCAGTGCATGTATTTAATTCCCAGTTTTATGGATTTTTTTTCTTTAATTTTCATTTGATTTGTTGATTTTTAATTAGTTCCATGGTGGGTAAAATGGTTAATGTCTTTTCTGAATATCTTCTGAATTCTTAGAAGTAATAGTTACTATTGAAATTCCACTTTGGAAAACTCACTCATCAAATATGCATGGCATGTGAACTGTGCACAAGACTTTGAAGGAGACTGAAGATACCACAATGGACAAGATGTAGTTCCTACCCTCTCATAGCTTATGTTACAAGGGAATACAAGCTAGAATTATTAACAAATAATCACAAAGATAACAGGTCTGAATAAGAGAGTGGTTGTTTAAGCAGAGAATACCCAAGAGGTAGAAATTAAATTATTTTAATAGAGAATCCCTGAGCTATTTCTCAGCTCAAGGAGAAGGAAAAAAAAGTCTCCTTGAAACTCATTTGACTTATTTTTTTTAAAAAGTCACTTAAGTTGCCTCCTTTAGTGACAGACTGTAGAATGAGTGAGTACCCTGTATCTGGGAATGTTCCTTGGGATTCAAAGTTAGGGAACTCTGTTAAAACAGATAAACCTTGTATAGCCCTGGCCAAAGTCTTCTAGCCAAAAGAGATATAAATGGCATAAAAGGAGTACTCACCAGGAAGGAACGGCCTAGATTGGTGACTGGAGCTCAGCCTAGCTCAAGGTATCATGAGAAAAGGTGACTCTAGCCCAACCTGAAACTATCATAACACAAGATAATCTTTGGGAATAAGTACTCTCAAGTATATGAGTGGCAAATCTGCACATAAATAAATGCAAAATATATTCTGTGGCTTGGGCAGGTCATCATAAATAATGTGGATAATTTGTTCCTTTGGGCTGTGCAGGACCCCATTCTTCAGCAGGAGCAGTCTTTATCAGCAACAGCTTCATTGTACTTACCAGATTTCTAGTTCACTCTCCACATGGTACATGGAACTAACGCTCTTTTGGAATCCCCAGGTTCTTAGATAACACAGAAAGTGAAAGAAGAGTCCTCACGAGAGAGATACTGATCTTGCTAGCAATAAAAACATGTAGAAAGTAATGCAGTTATCTTGATAATTAAAAGATATATGTTTACATTGAAATTTCCCAGAAAGAATGAACAAGCAGAGATGTGAAGGACAATGGCTAACTAGAAAAGGATAGAAAGCATTTCAAAGAAAGGATCCAGGAAGGTGCTTGGCAGATTTGGGGAAACTATAGAGTCCACATCTGGTCTATGAAGAAGGGCTACACTGTTTTCAGCCAAAGGTAGAGAGGCTGGTGAGGGGCCAGATCCTTAGGGATTCATAAGCTATGGTAAAGAGTTGAGGCTTTATCCCAAGAGGAATGCAAAGTAATAAATTACTGCTAAATAAAAGAGTAGCCTGATCAGAATGTATTTGTTAATATGACTTGAAATGTAGGATATAAAAAAATATAACTTTAGCTTTAGGATGTAAAAGAGTCCAGATGGAAACTAGTAGGAAGGACAAATGAAAAGCTATTTGAGGAAGACAGGGTGCAGGTGGAAGTGGGTTTACAGGTTTGCTTGTAGGGAACTCAGAGAAATCCTATTAAATGGCTCCCTTTCCTATGAAATAGTAAGTTGGAAAAAGAGAGACATACAGATAGACTTTGGGCATTGATGTATTAAAAACAAAGAAGAGTAAATTTAATCCCAAAACCCCAGGGGAAAAAAGCAGGCACTCTGGCTTTACACAACTCTGCTGTGCATTCTCTGCTAAGAAAGGACTCTGGCACTTGTAGATCCAGGGTACGTTGTACTGATAGGTTAAGAATTCTGTATTATTTTGTCAAAATAAATCAAAACTTTATCCAAGAGATTTAAAGCTATTTAAAGAGAAAACTTTCCATTTGCTTGCCCTTGTACAGCTTGTGGATGTACTCTTCCTAAGTATCACCTTCAAGCAACTTCAGGAGGAAAAAAGTGGAGGAACTTGGGAAATACTTTTTACATTGACCATAGATAGACCTTGGCTTAACCACAAAAGAGAGGGCCTTATTAAAAGTATTCTCAGCTGATGGACCTTTCACCATTAACCAGTCACTTAGGTCAAAAAACAAAAGATAAATGCTATTCCCCAGGTCTAGTGCTATCATCAACATGGAAGAAATGATGAAAGTCCTAGATTATAGGGGAAATTCAGCAATGGGTGCCTTTGGGAGAAGAAAGCTGACATTCTGTCCTCATCCCTTCAAAAACATATCCTAAGCAGAAAGAGATCTAGGATCAAAGCTATCTTTAAAGGACTAAAAGGTCTCAGAAGCACTGCTGCCTGCAGGTGTAAAAATAAAGTGACAAAAGTATACTGACAGACCAAATTAGTGATCCCTAAACTTCCTTTTAGGTTGGCCCACTACTCTTCCTATTAAGACTCTGGAAAGTCCTTGAGAGGGCACCTCCAGGAGTATCATTTATGAAAAACCATGACAACAAAGAGAACACCTAGTAAGATAATTAGTGGATTTGGGGAGAGTGGATAAAAAACAACAAAGTAGTGACAAGTACAAAAGAGAGATTCACCACCATCTAATCAGTGCCACATGGAGAACACAGGTCTTCATTGTGATCTGTAGGCAAAGGTTAAAACACTTCACATTTTTAACAAAAATAACCCAACTTCCACATCCCTGGAAGTTATAACCCTATGCTTTTATTGTAATTGGGGTTTACCTTTGGGTTGATTTCGCATTGGACATAAACCTACGGCCATCCCTACACTGCAGGCAGCATAAAACTGGGGCAAAGAAGGAATACACTCTGCCTCAGGAAGCAGTTTCATAAAGCCCTGAATTCAAATCTCAGTCAATTGCAAATTGTATGACCCCAGACAAGTTATCCAAACTCTTTGAGCCTCAGTCATCTTGTCTATAAAAAGAGATTAGAAGCTAACTTTCAAGATTAGAATAAATAGAAAATGTGATAATGCATTAAAGCTCTTCGCATAGTTACCTGTGTACCTGGCACATAGTAAGTACACAATAAGGGATAAGTTCTATTAAAAATCATCTACTCTTACCTTCAGTGTTCATTTCTTTCTGTGGCCTTCGAAGTCTTCTCGGGTCTTAAGTGCAACTTACTTACTCAGAATTCCATATTCTGTCTGCTCTGGTTTATCTCTATCTTAAAAGACCCCCTCATCCCTCACTCTACCAACAATCCCCTAGATTTAACTTATTACCTATCCAGACCTACAAACTGTGCTTAGCCACCCCTCCTGTGTGACATCCTTCCTGTCCTGGCCTCTTCTGCAGGGTGCCATTCACTTCCAGTGTGACAAATCTGAAGTCAAGTCAGATTGTTTCAGTTCATGTGAAGGCTGCCTAAAAGGCTTTATTTAACCTACAGTAGCCAGAACCATTACTTACGTACAACTAACATCATTGGCCAACTGATTAATGGCTATTTACTCAGGATCATGCTAAACTCTCCAAATAACTATATTTAATTCCTCCAAAATAAGGCTGTCCTTTTCTACAAGCACAGAAGTTACCTCAAAATTATTGCTTCTAGAAGACTCTTAGTTTCACCATCTTAATTCAATACCTTGTTGTTTTTAAAACTTAAGTGCTGAGAAATAAAAATCTTTAGGTTACTTTTAAGAAAAATTCTTAGACCCATATTGCCTTAAAATTCTCAGAGTCTCTCTACATTAACATTAAATCATTTCAATATTTCATTATTCTGGGTATATCCTAAACCCTCAACTGAATTAAATGAGTCAAGAAAAGGAATTTGAAGTACTAGTAACCCAAAATTGATTAGATGCTTAATGAAGTACTCATAATCCAAAATTGGCTTAATGTGTTATTAACTTAGAGGAAACAAATAAAGATCAAGGTCATTAACCTTTCCCATACTAGATATCATCTCATGGGATATCTTGAGGGAATTCTGCAAATTTAATTTACTGAACTAATATTGTATCTAGTAGTAGTTACATATGCTTTACTACTCTAAAGATGATTCTTTAATTGTGTTTCTAATTAAAAAATTATTCTGCTATCCAAGTCTCTTTCCACTGCATATTTCTTTGGTAAACTTGAAATTTCACACTTTCAAGAACAAAAAGCAACAATATTTACATTGCCAGGTGATAGACTGACCTCTAGTGGAAATTATAAAAATTTCTGAACAATCTTGGAGAAGTCTAATACAGTAGTGGTCTAACCTATGACATTGTTAAAAGAATGTTTAACGAATTGGTGTGAACATACTTTATATACAAAGATATGAAAAATTGTGTCCTATATGTGTAATAAAAATTTTAATGCATCCCACTGTCCTGTACCTAAAAAAATAAAAGCAATTTAAAAAAAGAATGTTTAAAACACTGATAGCAAAATGTACTTCTTAATTTCAAGTGAAGTAGCATATAATATGGTTTAAAGTAGATACTCTGGTTCACAGTTCATCTCTGTCACTTTTTAGCTGTGAATATTTATTTGTTTTCTCATTTATAAAATGGGAAAACTAATATTACTTACTTCATAAGGTTAGGATAAAGATAAAATGAATCAAAATATGAAAAGTATCTAGAACACAGTGGTAAGTGCTTCAATGCTATAAAATTATTAGTTATTATTATAATTTGTGATCAAAAGTAATTATGGCTGGACACAAAGAAGAATGAAATTATGGCACTTTCTGGTAAATGGATGGAACTGGAGACTATCATGCTAAGTGAAATAAACCAATCCAAAAAAAAAAAAAACAAAGGCCGAATGTTCTCACTAATATGTGAATGCTGACTCACAATATGGGGGAGAAGGGTCACTGGATTGGACAGGGTGAAGTGGGAGGAAGAGAGGGGGGATGGGGATGGGAAGGACACTGGAATGAATCAGACTTTCCTATGTTCACATATGAATATACAACCACAACCACAACTCCACATCTTAACAACCATAAAAATGGGAAATTATATTTATGTATGTATGTCAAAATACATTCTACTGTCATATAACTAAAAAGAACAAATTTTTTAAAAGAAGTCATTATGACTAGAGTAAAATAATAATTTCAGACGATATGAAAAAAAGCAAGTGTTTTATAAGAAACACATTTCTCTAGAGTGTCAGCTATAACAAACCAATATAGTACCAATTCAGCTCCTCTTCTCATTCCCAAATCCATTTGAGCTATAACTGTATAGAAAAGAATGGGGGGAGTGGGTATGGCATCAGAAGCAAGTAATGACACCTAGATCACATTTTGTGGAAACTATTGAGAAGTCTCTTTGTTGTCCCAGTATAGGCAGATGAACACCAGATAGTGTCTTTTAAACCAGAAATAAACTTACAACAGCAGCTCACATGGATCTTTCCAGGCTTTTAACTACTTTACTATTTCATGTTTATAGCACATACATTTAGCACCTATCTATGTGCTACATCAGTCCTCAGTCTCAGATTATCTGAATCACACAAGGAAGAATTTTTCTATAATTAGCCTATATTTTTTGAGCTTATGTTACAGGATTCTAAACATTTTTTACAATATTCCACTGCCTCTCAAGTAATATATCTAACTGATGACTGAAATGGGCCTCCCTACAAAGTTTACTTACAATCTCCAACCTTTTTTCCATGGAAAGTCCATGTCAGCAATTATTTTTTACCTGCCAGAGATATGCATAAAAATGAAAAATGATCTATAATTCCAGGATACTTCTTCAGCACAAAATAATTGTCATCTAGAATATAATGGCCTGTTTTATCATAAAACAACATGATTACTCAAATAAAGTGAATAGAGTTCTTAGTTCTTTCCATCATTGTCCTGAAGTACCCTATTTCATTTTAGTATTTTGAATTTTTTATTCTTGGGAATACTCCAAGTTGAAATTGAAAGTTGCAATTTAATCATTCAATATACACATGAGTCCATTAAAATGACATAAAAGTTCCTCTAAAATCTTATTCATAACATTTACATATATTTAGTACAAGATCATAAAAAGGAGATATTTATGTAATTGGACTGTGGATGACATTATATTAATAAAACCACAACTTGAAAATTATTACAAAAAGGGATACCACAATATGATTAGACCAATTCCAGAAAACATATATACTAGAATATAATTATCTCTGCCATTAAAAGTCACTAGCAAATGCAACACCGGCAAAACATGTATTTCAAGATAACAGCAAAAACTATACTGATGTCTTTGGAAAATTCATCTTTATTTGGAAATATAAAAGCAATAAATCTACTTACTGTAGTATTTGATACTTCATTAAGTACAGTGCCATAAAACCATATTCCTGAATATTTCTATAACACCTGTCTAGGAAATATAATGCAGCA
Organism: Urocitellus parryii; assembly: GCF_045843805.1. Classification (NCBI taxonomy): domain Eukaryota; kingdom Metazoa; phylum Chordata; class Mammalia; order Rodentia; family Sciuridae; genus Urocitellus; species Urocitellus parryii. The sequence goes on along the minus strand of NC_135534.1, from coordinate 54,580,996 downwards.
GCAGAATAAGATCAGTTCTGATAGCATAGAGGAAAAAATGTCATTCTCTCACACATCCTTTGAAGACAGATCTTTGTCAATGATGTGCTAAATCAACTCTTAAGATTGAAAGAGCAATAATTCAGTTCTATCAAAAACATGAAGGAAAATAAGGAAACTATGTTCCCAGGCAAAATTCTAAAGAAAAGTACAAGATATAGTTATAAGATATAGATATTAAAATAGAATAAAACCCAGTACTCCTAAGGAATATTATCAGAAGGCCCCAAGATGACTTCTAAGAAACATCACAAAACTTGAATTTGCCAAACACCATTCTGTTATTCTGTACATTTCATAAAAATTGGAAAATGTATTTTATAATGTATTGGTAAGGGTAGAGGTTCCAGAAAAGCCAAAATAACCTTAAAAAAGAACAAAGTTGGATGAGTTGGACTACCTTGTTTTAAAATTCACTATAAAGCTACAGTAATAAAGGGATTTGGCATTGGGGGAAGGTTGAATAAATCAATACAATAGAACAGAGGTCAACTGATCTTAGAAGGGTGGCAAGCCAATTCAACAAGGTTAAGAAAAGACTTTTCAAAAAATGGTATGAACAAGGGGGAGGAATGAATTACAGTAGTGGGGGTAGAGAGAGAAGAGGGGAGGGGAGGGGAGGGGGGGGAGGGGGGATAGTAGAGGATAGGAAAGGCAGCAGAATACAACAGACATGAGTATATCAATATGTAAAGCAATGGAAGTGTAACTGATGTGATTCTGCAAGCTGTATACGGGGTAAAATGGGAGTTCATAACCCGCTTGAATCAAAATGTGAAATATGATATATCAAGAACTATGTAATGTTTTGAACAACCAACAATAAAAAAAGGTATGAAATTACTGTATATCCACATGCAAAAAGAAATTGAACTTAATCTTCTATCTCACACCATCCATAAACATTAACCTAAAATGGATCATCTAGAATATAATGGCCTGTTTTATCATAAAAATTTAGCAAAAGCTAAAACTTAAAAATTTTTAGAAGAAAATAGAATATTTTCATCAGAAATGTTAAATATTTCTTAGAAAAGCATTAACCATAGAAAAAATTGGTAAGTGTGACTTTGTCAAAATTTAAAAACTTTTGCTCCTCAAAATACACAATTAAGTAAATGAAATAAGCAAGACACAGACTGGGAGAAAATATTTACAATAAATATATTTACAAAGGACTTCTATCCAGAATTAGAAAGAATTCCTACAGCTTAATAATGAAAATAAAAACATCCCATTTCAAATCATAGGCAAAAGAATAGATATTTTGGGAAAAATATGTGAATGTCCCATAAGCATATCAAAAATATTTTAAAAATCATTAGTCATTCCATAAATGCTTTAAGCTTAAAGCAGAGATATTCCTACACAGTCTCCAGAAAGATTAAAGTTAAAAAGACTTACAAAACCAAGTACGGAGGAGGTGATGGAGCAAGAACTCTCATATGGTTATGGTTAGAATGTAAGAATGGTATAAACACTTTGGAAAATAATTTTCCAGTTTTTCATAAAGTTAAATATACAGCTATCCTATAAAACAGTAATTCAATACCGGGTATTTAGCCAGAAAAAAAGAAAATATATGTCTACGAAAAGCTTTATAGAAATATGTTCATAGCACCTTTGTAATTGTCAAAAAACGGAAACAACACAAACGTTCATCAGCAAGTATATAGATAAATAAGACTGTGGTACATCCAAATAATGTAGCACTGTTCAGCAATAAAAAGGACTGAATTTCTGATACACAAAACATAGTACTATCCAATTCCATTTATATAAAATTCTAGAAAATGCAAATAACCTATAGTGACAGAAAAGAGATTAAGGCAATGAATTTTCACAAATTGGACATATTTGTATAACCAGCAACTAGTCAACAAACAATATTACCAGCAACCAGAAGTACCTATTTCAGCTCCTTCCATTTATTTGTTGGAACACCCCCTGGCCCAGAGGGAAAACACCATCCTAGGGTTTTTTAATGTTGTTCTAACTACTTATACATGACAGTAGAACGTATTTTGACACATCAGACATAAATAGAGTATAACTTCTCATTCTGGTTGTATATGATGAAATTACACAGGTCATGTAATCATATATGCACATCGAATAATAATGTCTGATTCCTTCTACCATCTTCCTATCCCTATACCACCTCCCCTCTCTTCACTAACCCTCTGTCTAACCCAAAGTACCTCTATTCTTTCCTAGCCACCCCCTTATTGTGAATTAGCATCCACATATCAGAGAAAACATTTGGCCTTTGGTTCTTTAGGATTGGCTTATTTCACTTAACATGATATTCTCCCGTTCCACCCATTTACCTGCAAATGCCATAATCCCATTCTTCTTTAAGGCTGAGTGTTGAGAGCCACTGTGGCAGCTGAGTAATATTCCTTTGTGCATATATATATATATATATATATATATATATATAACACAATTTCTTTATACATTCATCTGTTGAAGGACACCTAGGTTGGATCCATAGTCTAGCAATTGTAATTTGAGCTACTATACACATTGATGTGGCTGTGTCATTGTAGTATGCTGATTTTAAGTCCTTTGGGTATAAATAGAGGAATGGGATAACTCGGTCAAATAGTGGTTCCATTCCAAGTTTTCTGAAGAATCTCCATACTGCTTTTCATAGTGGTTTCACCAATTTGCAGTCCCACCAGCAATGTATGATTGTACATTTTCCCCACATTTCACCAACATTTATTGTTGCTTGTATTCTTGATAATTGCCATTCTGACTGGAATCTCAGTGTAGTTTTGATTTGCATTCTCTAATTGCTAGAGATGTTGGAACATTTTTTCATATGTTTGTTGATGGATTGTGTTTCTTCTGTGAAGTACCTGTTCTGTTCCTTTTCCCATTTATGGATTAGGTTATTTGGGTTTTTTGGTGTTAAATTTTTGAGTTCTTTATATATCCTTGTGATTAATGTTCTATCTGAGATGAGTGTGGTAAAGATTTTCTCCCATTCTGTAGGCTCTCTCTTCACATGATTGTTAGTTTCCTTTGCAGTGAAGAAGCTATTTAGTTTGATTCCATCCTATTTATTGACTCTTTATTCTACTTCTTTTGCTTTAGGAGTCTTGATAAGGAAATCAGATCCCAGGCCAACATGATGAAAATTTGGGCCTACTTTTTCTTCTATTAGGCGCAGGGTCTCTATTCTAATGCCTAAGTCCTTAATCCACTTTGAGTTGAATTTTCTGCAGGGTGAGAGATAGGGGTTTAATTTCATTTTGCTACATAGGAATTTCTAGTTTTCACAGCACCATTTGGTGAAGAGGCTATCTTTTCTACAATGTATGTTTTTGGTAACTTTGTCTAGTATGAGAAAACTGGATTTGTGTAGATTTGCCTCTGTGTATTCTATTCTGTACCATTGGTCTATGTATCTGTTTTGGTACCAGTACCATGCTGTTTTTGTTACTGTTGCTCTCTGGTATAATTTAAGGTCTAGTATTGTGATGCCTCCTGCTTCACTTTTCTTTGCTAAGGATTGCTTTGGTTATTCTGGGTCTAATTTTCCAAATGAATTGCATGATTGCTTTTTCTATTTCTATGAAAAATGTCATTGGGATTTTAATAGGAACTGCATTTAATCTGAATAACACCTTTGGAGGTAGGGCCATTTTGACAATATTAATTCTGCCTATCCAAAAGCATGGGAGATCTTTCCATCTCCATCCTAAGTTTTAACACCATGGACTCATTTTGCCTATTTTTAAGCTTTATGAAATCAGAATGTTGCAGTATAATTTTTTTCATATCTAGCTTCTTTCAGTCAATATTGTCCATGAGACTCATTCGCATTACTGTTTATAATTGTCATTCATTTTCCTTACTGCCTATTCTACTTTGTGGACATATCAGAATGCCTTTTTTATCTACTCTATTGTTGATGGTAATTTCTAGTTTTGGAATAAATAATGTTACTATGAAAAAATTCTTAAATGCTGCCTGAGAATGGGAGTAAGGGAAAGAAGAGGTAGAAGGAAGGTATTAAAAGGGGCATGAGGGATCTTTGGATTATAAATATGTTCTGCCAAATATGTTTGGAAGACAATTAAAAATTAGTAGGCCCTGGGCATGTTGGCATACTCCTATAATCCCAGAAACCTGGGAGGCTAAGAAAGGAGGATCATCAAGTTCAAGGCCAGCCTCAGCAATTTAGATCCTGTTTCAAAATAAATAAAAAAGGACTGGAGATATAGCTCAGTGGTGGAGCACCCTAGGTTCAATACAACCAAAAAATAAAAATAAAACACTTTTTACATGTTAGTAGGCAAGCAAAGATCCTAGAAAATATGGCCTAGAAATGGCAGAAGTGATACCAATAGCAATCTACTCAATACATTTAAGAGGACAAAGAAACACATGCACAACCCCTCTGGAAAGCAATATGGAGATTCTTAAAAAAAAAAAAAATAGGAATGGAACCACCATTTGACCCAGTTATTCCTCTCCTCAGCATATATACAAAGGATTTTAAATTAGCATACTACAGTTGCATAGCCACATCAATATTTATAGTCGCACAATTAATAATAGTTAAGCTATGGAACCAACCTAGATGCCTGTCAACAGATAAAGAAAATGCTGTTTATAAATACAATGGAATATTACTCAACAATAAAGAAGAATGACTCTATGACATTTTCCAGTAAAAGGATGGATCTGGAGACTATCATGCTAAGTGAAATAAGCCAATTCTAAAAAACCAAGGGTCAAATGTTTTTGCTGATATGTGGAAACTAAACCATGATAATGGAGGTGGGGAGAAGAAAAGTTCTAGACAAGGGGGGATGAAAAGGGAGGGAGGGAATAGGAATAGAAAGACAGTAGAATAAATCTAACATAATTTTTCTATGTAGACATGGAAATACCTAAGTGAATCCCACTATCATGCCCATCCACAAGAATGAGGCCTTCATTATAATAATATATAATCCATGCTTACATAATTTTAATCAAAATGGAGTCTACTGTCAGCCAGGTGTGGTAGCACATGCCTATAATCTCAGTGGCTCAGGACACTGAGGCAGGAGGTTCAAGAGTTCAAAACCGGCCTTAGCAACAGCGAGGTGCTCAGCATCTCAGTGAGACTCTGTCTCTAAATAAAATACAAAATAGGGCTGGGATAGGGCTCAGAGTCCAAGTGCCCCTGAATTCAATTCAATTCAATTCCGCCCCCCCCCTCACAAAAAAATGGAGTCTACTGCATGTATAACTAAGAAGAACCAAATAAAAAAGAAACACATAAACATGATGAAGAAACAAATGAGAGATCTTTTTAAATGATCCAAGTAGAACCTCTAAAAATGAAAAATATAATATCTTAAATTTAAAAAACAAAGGGTAGGAATAATGATAGATTATATGCTTTCAAAGTGGCATGATCAGTCGCATGATCAGTCATAGCAATAAAAAAACTATCTAAAATGAAAGAGAGAAAAAAATGCCAAGGAAAAAAATGAATGGAACCTCTCTGAGCTGTGGAGCAATATCAGACATTCTAGTATACAAACAAATAGAGGACTACAAGGAAAGAACAGAGAAACTACCTTAAGAAATACAGCCAGGGCTGAGGCCGCTAGCCTTTGCCTTGCACGTATGAGGCACTAGGTTCGCTCCTCAGCATCACATAAAAATAAACAAATAAAGGCATGCGGCCCATCTACAACTACAAAAAAAATTTTTTTAAAGAAATAACAGCTAAAATTTTTCTAAATGTGATAAAACTACAATTCAACATCCATTATAAATAAGAAGTTCAACAAACTCCAAAGTCATTCAAAACAAAAGAGATGAAAAGGAAAAATTTAAGCTAGACTTCATCAAAATAAGAATAATAATAATAAAAATTTCTGCAAAAGACCCTGTTCAGGTTAAACAAATTACAGACTGGGAGAAAATATCCACATATAACATATCTAGAGTATATAAGTATATAAAGAAATCTCAAAACCAAACATTTAAAAAATTCCATTTAGAAAATGGGCAACAAACATGAATAGATATTTCATAGAAGAAGATAAATAATGGCAAAAAGGAACAGGAAAAGATGATCAACATTTCCCCCAGTAGTGAAATGTGGATTAATATCAGAATGAGATATCACCATTCAGAAGGCTAAAAAAGAAGAAAAAAAAGAAGAAAGTACAGTGATGATACCAAATGCTAGTGACATTATGAGAAATCAGATTGCTCACATAATGTTATTGGCTATACAATGGTATAGCCACTCCAAAAAAGAACTTGGCAGGTTTTTTTATTTTTAACTAAAAATGGACTTACCATATGAGCCAGCAATGATACTCTTAGGCATTTATCCCAAAGAAATGATAACTTATGTTCACAAAGAAATCTGTATACAAATGGTCATGGCAGTTTTATTAGTTACACTCAAAAACTGGAAACTGGGTCCTTCAGCAGATGGATGGTTAAGTAAATGATAATACATCCATATCACAAAATATTAAACAGCAATCAAAAAATAAAAACTATTGATACATATAGCAAACTAGCCAATCTCATAGGACTCCATACTGTCTGATTCCACTTATATGAAATTCTTGAAACAACAAAACTATAGAAATAGAAAAATAGATCAACAATCTCAGGGGTTATAGATAGAGGGAAGCAGGTGTGGCTATAAAGGAATAGTACTGTCTTGTGGTGATGGTGTAGATCTGTATTTTAATTGTGGTGCTGGTCACATGACTACCCATGATAAAACTGCATAGAAACCACACACACACACACATTTGTGTGTGTGTGTGTGTGTGTGTGTGAATGTATAACTGGGGAAGTCTAAATGAGCTCTGTGGAGTGTACCAATGTCCATTTCCCAATATCAATACTACAGTACAATTACATAAGATGTTAAAATTAGGCTAGGGAAGAAGGCTGAAAAGTACACAAGACCTCTGTGTACATTTCTTTGCAAGATTCTTTAAATCTAAAACTATTTCAAAATAAGAAGTTAAAAGAAAGGAAAAAGATAATCCGAATAATATAAATACCAAAGAAACTAGATTTGTAGTTACAGTTTTTGGCAGAAAACTCCTGGCCCAGAGAGTCTGGCTGGTAAATTCTACCAAACATTTAAAGAAGAAATAATACCAATTTTACACAAATTCTTTCAGAAAATAAAAAAGAAACATTTTCAACACATTAACATGTTACCCAAACCAGACAAAGACACTGCAAGAAAATACATACCAATGTCCCACAAGAACTTGGATGCAAATTCTTAACAAAATTTTAGTCAATTAAATATTCTAATTATAAAAGAATAATTAAATGGTTTTAATTTTTTAAAAATGAAAATGACAAATGTTGATGAAGCTGTGTAGAAACTGGAACACTTCACTGTTGGTAGGAATTTAAAATTATATCACTGCTATGAAAAACAGCTTGGCAGTTCCTTAGAAAGTAAAACATAAAATTACCACTTGACCAGCAAATCCTTCCCTAGGTAGATACATAAAGAAATTAAAATCAGGGACTCAAACATATTTCTGTACACCAATATTCACTGCAGTATTATCAGCCAAAAGACAGAAACAATCCAAGTGTGACCAAATAAATAAAATGTGACATATATATACAATGGAATATTATCCACTATAAAAATCAATGAAGCTCTAAAACAAAATGAGTCAACCTTGAAAACATAAATGAAAAAAGTCAGACACAAAAGTACAAATATCATGATTCCACTTATGTGAAATATCTAGAATAGGCAATTCATGAGACAGAAAGTCGATTAGAGGTTACCAGGGGATAGGGGGTTAGGAGGATTGGGGAGTTATTGCTTAATGTTGCAGAGTTTCTTTTAAGGTGCTAGAAATTTTGGCAAATAGCAGTGATGGCCACATAAAACTCTGAGTATTATGCCACTGAATTATGACTGAAATGATTAAAATGACAATATGTATTTTACAGATAAAGAGTATAGTAGTGTACCATGACCACATTGGGTGCATCCTAGGAATGCATGGTTGGTTTAACATTTGAAAATCAATCAATGGAATTCACCTTAGTCACAGACTAAAACAGAAAAACCATATTATCCTCTCAAGAGATGAAGGCTGAGGAGGACAGAGACAAGTCACAGAGTGCTTTACATGCCTTAAGAAGCTTGTACTATGTTCTAGAGATTGGATTCCCCAACCAAGGACCTGGGCAGCAGCAGGGTAGGGAGTAACTCAATCTAGTTAGCCAATCAGTGACAAAGTGACATTTGCAGATGGTATGGAAAATACTCATAGGCCGGTATGCCAGAGGCAGTAAGCGGGAATCAGTCGTAAGAAATGGAGAGAGACCTGTAAAAGGAAGATTGAGGGGTAGTTAAAACAAATAGTGGTCACTTCCTAATCCTTGTCATGACTGCCTCTCACTATCAGCATTTAACCAATGTCTGGGAAATTTATACATCATTTAAATTCTACCAACAATGAAGTGTTCCAGTTCTACCCAGCTTTATCAACACTTGTCATTTTCATTTTTTAAAAATTAAAGTCATAGGTTGGGGTTGTAGCTCAGTGGTAGAGTGCTTGCCAAGCACATGTGAAGCCCTGGTTTCGAACTTCAGAACCATATAAAAATAAATTAATTAATGAAATAAAGGTATTGTGTCTATCTACAACTAAAAATTTTTTTTAATTAAAGCCATTTAATTTCCTCTTATAGGTAGGGGATTTAATTTACTAAAATTTTGTTAAGAATTTGCATCTAGGTTCCTGAGGGACATTGGTATGTATTTTCTTGCAGTGTCCTTGTTAACATGTTGAGAAATTATTTGCATGGACACCAAAAGAACAGTCTATATTCTGAGATGACCTCTCATTCAAAACAAGAATTACAATCAAAAGATTGTGTTCCTTGGCCTTGAAGATTTCATTTTCTTTTAGCACTTTAAAAACTATTTGATGTTCATGAAACATCTAGCTTAATAAGAGGAAATAAACAAGCCTGAAATCCATTTTCAATTATAGATAAAACTCTTATGATGTATTACTATACTTCTGGCTATATGGTATACCACAGATTGTGTTATTTCAAGTGTTGTGGTATGTGAATACACCAGTTATTAACTTTCTAATACTAAATAATAGTAGCTAACATTACTAAATATCTTTTATGTGCCAGCAACTGGTATCAGCACTTTTAGGATATTGTCTCACTTAATTCTTACAACTCAATAAAACAGGCTCTATTAATATCTCCACTTTACAAAATATGAAACCAAGATAGAGAAAGGTTAGGTAATTTGTACAAGGTCACACAGCTAAAAAAATGAACGACACAAACTTCAAAACTTCAACCAGGGGCTGGAGTTGTGGCTCAATGGTAGAGCACTTGCCTAGCATATGGGAGGCACTGGGTTCAATCCTCAGCACCATATAAAAATAAATAAAGTTATGTTCATCTACTGTTAAGAATATTTTTTAAAAACTTCAACCAGTTTGGTACCAGATTAAACTTCTAACAACATTGTTGTAAATGAAGCAAATGACATTATAGTTTGGTTTTTTTAGTTTTATTGATTTTATTTTTTTTTAAATACATGACAGTGGAATGCATTTCAGTTCTTATTACACATATAGAGCACAGATATCATAGTTTTATCAGTTCACAAAACACTGTTATATGACTTAAACAAATCTGAATAAGGCATAAAAGATTGCTCTATATCCCTGGGATTTAATATTTCAGACAAGTAATTGATTAATGAAATTCTATTAAAATGATTCTAAACACCATTTTAATACCAGACACAAAACTCAGGCACATCCAGGCACTATGAAAAATTAAAATTTATCTTCAAAATGTTTTTTAAAAAGATGTTTTTATACTCTTTCCTAGTCTGTGCAATGGATCTCATTTAATAATAACATTTTATGTCTAGGCACCATTCTGGTCATCAGAAATACCAAGTAAACTCAAATAAGGTCCCTATTCTCATAGAACTATATCTATGGGGGTGAAGGACAGGTGGACAAATAAATGAACATGAAAATGTGCTATGATGAAAATATGAGGACAATGAGATCAGGAATAACTTGAGGGCTACTTTAGTTGGAATAACTAAAAAATGTCTCTGAGAAGGTAATATTTAGGTCAAAGCCTAAATTATAAGCATTTTTTTTAAAGAGAGAGTGAGAGAGACAGACAGAGAGAGAGAGAGAGAATTTTTTTAATATTTATTTTTTAGTTCTCGGCGGACACAACATCTTTGTTGGTATGTGGTGCTGAGGATCGAACCCGGGCCACACGCATGCCAGGCGAGCGCGCTACCACTTGAGCCACATCCCCAGCCCAACAAGCATTTTTTTTAAAGAGAGAATTTTTTAATATTTATTTGTTAGTTTTCGGTGGACACAACATCTTTATTTTATTTTTATGTGGTGCTGAGGATGGAACCTAGTACCCTGCGCATGCCAGGCGAGCGCGGTACCGCTTGAGCCACATCCCCAGCCCAAGCATTTTTTAATGAGTCAACTATATAGTTTATACCAAGGAATAATAATTTACCTATTGAAAATTAAAGTGATAACTGAGTTCAATCCTCAGTGATAATTTTAATTTTTCCATAGAAGAAAATTTTAAAACACCTAATAATGTAGAAGCAAATATTTAAAATAATTTGCCCTGTTTCATGTAATATTTCTATTTTCAGACACCATGCATATGAAGGAAATATAAGATTTATGTATACAATATTCATGAAATGACAATACTATTTGGAGTGGTTTCCCAGACTTAGGAAAATAAAGAAATGGTTGTGACCCAGGAATGGCACAGCCTCCCACTACACACACACACACACACACACACACTCACACGAATATAAAACTGATAAAATCAGAATAAGATGTGCAGATTGTATTTATGTTAATTTCCTGGTTTTGACAACTGTATTATAGTTATGGAAGATATTACCTTTAGAGAAAACAGAATAAAAGAACCCCTGCATTATTTCTTCTAACTGCATGTAACTCTACAATGATCTGAAACAGCTGTAAAAGAAGCAGAAGATGACAACAATATCTGCAGCAGCAAATATCACATACTTGCTTAGAAAACATCAGAACACTGAAAAAAAACCCTGCTGTCAACAAATTTCATGCATAACTCCATTTGATTTAAGAACTAGTTCTCACCACAAAGAATAAAACAGATTCTGAGGCTTATTAATAGAAAACTAAAAAATATGCCTTTTATATAAAACATCTTACAATCCTAACTGTAAATGTACGTTAACCATCATATTAAAACTCGGACTCAGGAAATATACATATTGTTTAAAAGGAAGCAAGTCTAATGCAATAATATAAAATGAGAATCTCAGGGTTTCAGTAGGTACTTTATAATAAACAATATTAAGAATATGTTCTTTTTGTCAGTCAGTGGCATACACCTGTAATCCCAGGAATTTAGGAGGCTGAAGCAGGATGATTCCAAGTTTGAGGTCATCTTCAGTAATTTAGCAAGTTGCTAAGCAATGCCTTCTTAAAATTTAAAAAAATAAAAAGGACTGGGATGTAGTTTGGTGGCAAGGGGTCAGTCCCTAACACCAAAATAATAATAATAATAATAATAATAATAATAATAATAACAACAACAATATGTTCTTTGGGGGTATAATAGAAACTAGAAATTAGAAATTGAAATTTGAAACTAGAAATTAAAGATATTAATTTAATTTAAAAATGGAAATGGGGGCTGGGGCTGGGGCTCAGCGGTAGAGCACTTGCCTCACACATGTGAGACACTGGGTTCAATCCTCAGCACCACATAAAAAAAAATAAATAAGTAAACAAAATAAAGGTATTAAAAAGTGGAATTTTCTCCCAAGTATCTAAATGTGAAATCTACCCTTCCACATTTTTTTAAATTATAGAAGAAAAATGATTGGGGAAAAAAAGTTAAATAAACCTATAATATCCTTTTTCAAAGAATGCTGTCATATATTGACAAATTTGTGAAAAACAATCAAACTAGAAGATGCCTTGCAGTATAATTTTCAGCAACAAATTGTTATACAAATTACTATGGTAGTCCTTCGTATCACTTGATTTTTAATAAATAACCAAGCACCAAGCACAGACTGATGTAGCATTAACTAAAGCTACTTAATCAGAGCAAGTCAGAGAGGTCTAATCCCACAGATAGAATAAGACTCAGATCCCACTCCTACTTACTATTGAGCACACAGTGCTCCTCCCATGCTATCCAACCTCTGTAATCTTCTGACTGTAAAATGAGAATCATGACACCTACCAACAAGTGCTCAGGGATGCTGATGCTTAATACTGCACTTAGTCTACCACAGCCAAACAGATTCCAGAAGTTCTTGCTCAAGCAAGTGCCAAAATGAATCCTCAAGTCTTGTTGCTCTCCATTTTATTTCCAAATACTTGTATGAACATCATCAGAAGCTGAATTATTACTAGAACATTTAAAAACTAATGCATGAATCAGAGACATGGTAATTTTGTAGCAACAGTTGATTTGATATTATTTTTATAAATGGATTAATATAGTACCAGACTAAACATCAATGCAAGTATTCCATAAGAATGCCACAACCCATAAAAGAATAAAATAGTAATAAACTATATGTATGATCACATCCTAGAACCATGTGTGAACTCATTTTGTTTCCTCCTCCTCCAGTAAAGACAATGTGCAGAACATACAAGGGAAAAGTGAAGATGCAGACAGATAAGACAAGAGTGGAAAAAGAACAGAGCCACCTTAGGTCCAGATGCTAACACAGTTTCAGGTGTAACTCAGAGTCCGACTCTGTAAATTGTGAGGAACTATGGCAAAAAGGAAGAGTTCTAGGACACTGACTGCTAAATACTACACAAATGAGAATCTACTTCATTCTTATGAGCCAAACAACATGAGTCATAAACTGTCAGAAGGTCTGTGTGTCAATTAGCCAACACTGGTTTAACTAGGCTTTGAGGGTGGGTAGTTGGCAGAGGCCAAGAGCTCAGTAGTGGCAGAACAGAGGCTATAGGACAGGAAACCTGTTTGTAAGAAAATTTGGTAGGGTAAGGGTCCCAAAGGAGGTTTAATAAATAGTTAATAGGGAGTACTCTAATGGTTAATATGATAAAACTTCCAAGTACGGTAGTAAGAGTCTTTCACATTCATCAATTTTGTTTAAAATATAATACAAATAGACTAAGAAGCTATATTTCTAAAGGTGGAAAAACATTTTTTGTGCATGGTTCTGGGGACTGAACCCAGGGCCTTGTACATTCCAGACAAGTGCTCTGCCACTGAGCTACATTCCCAACCTGGGGAAAAGGCTTTTAAATCTTCATTAATTAAAGTGACTTAAGCCTGCATTCTGGAGTTCATTTACTGTATATCCTAGGAGAAATAACTAAGAAAATAATAAAAAAAAAGAGACATAAAGAAAAATTAAAGATATTTCAAGAATTCATCCTTAATAAATTTAGGATGTCTTAACAAACTGTTTTAACTCAAGTTTCAAAAGACTAACTTTTCACAAACCATATTAATTATTATGCTATATGTAGAAAATTTTTAGGTATGCTTATTTATCTAGGAATATAAGTGTACTATCTTCTATAATACTATGTGTGTTCTTTTATAAATATCTAGAACCACTCCAGAACATAGTAATTGCACACTCAAGATAGAAATGCAAAGTACCATGTAATATTAACATTTACCTTCTTATTCACTATATATTCTACCAATGCAGAAGCTCTAAAGATATAAGTATATATACCACTCATACTTCATTCTATCTTAAAGCTCTACAGTTCTTGATAAAAGAGATTAGTTTGGTTTTCTTAATTTTACATATAGTTATTAAAAACTTCTTTTTGCCCATTTTCTGGTTATACTCTGGCAACAAAGCCATTGTGGACATTTTTATATGACAACATTTTTGAGCAAAAATAATACCATAATTCAGTGCCTCTCCAAGGAAGTTCTTCGTGCAGTAATGAGTCATTTTTCTTTAGGAATTAAAGTTTCACTCTGCTGAGTAAATGTCTGTTCAAATGCAGACATCTCTTACACTGTCAGCCAACTATACTATAACCTTTCTTTTCCCATTTTTAAAATCTACAAGCTCTTCTTACATAGATATGATTACAGTACCTGATAAGGAGCTCTGATGATAGAAAAGCACTTGCATGTTTATGATTTATTGTACATCTGTACTTGGAATCAAAAATGTCTTTGTTGGTAGTAAAATGTAACTCCTCCTAGAAAGCATTTCATCATGCTCATAGCAATTTCCTAGTTTCTTGTTCAGCATAAACAGTGAACAGGCATGTGTACAAAATAACTTAAACTCAAAGTAATTCATTATAGCATTGTTTATAATAGCAGAATATGGGGAAATATTCAAAATGTACTTCAGTGGGGAATTAGTTAAGTAAATTGTGGTACATCCATACAGTGGAATACTATTCAACAATTAAAATGAAAAGGCTTTTTTTAAAAAAAAAAAAAAAAACTGCAACAATATCCAAGATATTTTTAAGTAAAAAAATCAAGATATAAGATAGTACCTGTAGTATATTATCATTTGTGTAACAGGGGTGAATTTTTATTTACATACAGTATAATATAGGTACATTACATGTATATTTTTATATGTTTAATATATACATACATATAAAACAATTTAGGATGTCTTAACAAACTGTCTTAACTAAATTTAGGATTACAAGATATTTAATCATTATTATTTGCCTTCAGGGAAGGGAAACTGGTGTTGGGGAGATAACAGAAAAACATTTTCACTATATATCTTTCTATTGTTTAATTAGGAACAAGCAACTATTATCTATTCAAAAATAATTAACCTTTTTAAAAAAATATTTATTTTTTAGTTTTAGGTGGACACAATATCTTTATTTCATTTTTATGTGGTGCTGAGGATCGAACCCAGTGCCTCATGCATGCTAGAAGAGCACTCTACTACTGAGCCACAACCCCAGCCCCCTAAAATAATTTAACCTTTAAAACAATAGATAGGATAATAGTTACATGCAGAGGCTCTAAGAAGTGGGCTGAAGCACTAGCTCTGCATTTACCAGTACTCCAAGCTCTAGTTTCCTCCTCTGTAAAATGAGGTAATAATAGTTACTATGAAAATCCAATCAAAACAATTAGCAAAGTGCTGGCAATTATTATTTAATGCTGTCTTTTATGTGGTATTGCAGATTTGAAAATCCCAGATTTATACCCCTCACCAATCCCTTTTTCTCTTCTTATTTTCAGTTAGTGAAGAAATTTTGCTTGTCCTTCCAGAATGCATGGCATTCAGCCTTTTCCATACATTTTATAATCACTAAAGATTGGCCCAGACCCCAAAGAAACCATTACCTTCCATTAGAATGTAAACTGCATGCATGTAGAGGCCATATCTTTCTTTTATCCCAGTGCTCAACACATTGCAGGTGCTTTACTAAACATATGTCAAATAAATAAGTGAATATCACAAAGATGGCTTCAAAATATTTATGAATATTTCACAAACAACATTAAGCATAGGGGTCTTTTTAAATAAAAGTAGACCAAGTCATGAGCCTCCAAACAATGCAGAACTTGAACACTTTGGGAAGACACTCAGTATGTCACAGAATCTAAACATTATGACTGCCCAGTGATCAGGTGAGAATCCTTCAGAAATGGCCAAATAAGCATCTCTAGAGAATAGGCAGAAACCATATCTGGTAACACAGAGACAAGAAATCATGAGCAATGACATATCTACAACTAAGCCTCTGGAAGCAAACAACAAAATATCTTAAGGGATCGTTTTTAAGAATTTCTATTTTAGTTATAGATGGACCCAATATCTTTATTTTGCTTATTTATTTTTTTATGTGGTGCTGAGGATTGAACCCAGTGTCTCACACATGCTAAGCTCCATTATCACTGAGCCACAACCCCAGCCCCTTAAGGGATCTTTTAAAGATATAAAATACACCCTTCAATCTCCTGGATGACTACACATTCTAACACACTGAACTGATAATCAGTGTCTGAAATTCATGCAGACTGGGACTGGGGTTGTGGCTCAGAGGTAGAGTGCTTGCCTAGCATGCATGAGGCACTAGGTTTGATCCTCAGCACCACAAAAAAATAAAATTAAAATATTTTTAAAAATTCATGCAGACTGAACAACATGGACAAGTACAAAAAATGAATTGGACATAACTTTTTATGTTCACATATGAATACACGACCAGTGAAACTCCACATCATGTACTACCACAAGAATGGGATCCTAATTAGAATAAGTTATACTCCATGTATGTATAATATGCCAAACTGTACTCTACTGTCATGTATATCTTTAAAAAACAAAATTTAAAAATGAAAAAATAAAAATTAATACTCAGGGCTTGGTTTGTGGTTCAGCAGTAGAGCGCTCGTCTAGCACATGCAAGGCACCGGGTTCAATCCTCAGCACCACATAAAAATAAATAAATAAAATAAAGGTATTGTGTCCAACTGCAACTAAAAATTAAAAAAAAAACACTAATACTCAATTCTACCTTAAATCTTGTCAGTTCTCAATTCTCTTATTTCCATTATCCCATATATAAATAAGTTCATACTTTGTTGCACTTTATACAGAGCTCTGATACCACATTTATCATGCTTTATCATAATTACGTAAATGCAATTCCCACCATATTCTCATGAAACAAAGCTGACATTAATTCTTCAATTCATCTTTACAATTAATTGTATCTTGAGTGCTATCACAATACATATAACAGGTATTCAATGTTTTGGGAAAGGAGAAAAGGGAGGTGGGGAGAAGGAAAGGAAGAGAAAGAGTAATCTAATGATACAAATAAGCCAAAAATTAACAGGTAACTAGTAGAAAACATCCATGGATATAAGGAAAAGAAGTTAAATGAAAATCAACATTCAGATAATTCAGAATTTTTATATTAATATGAATTTAATAATAGAGATAATGACCACTAGCACTCTACAAATAAGCTTATAAAGCAATAAGCTTCATAAGTGTTTTCATATACTGTGTGTAGAAGCACAGAAGTGATTAAAAAAAGGGAGGGGGCAGGAATGTGAAAAGAAAAAGAAGAGAACTGCTCCATAACCCAGCTAGGTATCTTCTGAGAAGTGCCAAATACTTCAAAATTACTTCCTCTGTGGTCAATGTTGTTAATACAGGCAGATGTTTATCAATGGGGAAAAAAGAAAAATATTGAATATTCTCAACAGAAAGTCTTTGTCATATTTCCACTCTGTTGATGTGATTCTAAAATGTTCCAACATACAGTGATAAATTCATTTGTTCAGTATTTGCATCATATATCCAAATATTTGATAAACATTATTTTAACATTAAAAATAACAATTTATATTGCACACTATTCAGACTGGAGTTAGAAGAAAAGATTATTCCATGGAAGCTGAGGAAGATTTTTTTTAGCAGAAACAGAGAATCTGTTTGTTCTTCACAATCACCAAGGACTTTTCTCACTCTCAATGAACTTAAAGATATTCCTCATATTCTCTAATGCCAACTCCTAGGCTGCATAGAAGTTTGAGGAATAAAAATTTAACCCATCATAAAAATATATGATTTGGGCTCTTTAAATGAAAAGTATATTAAAGAATTCTAAAGGTTCTACAAAATTTGTATCTATCACACCAAGGAAATGCTTCCAGCATGCTGACTTTCTCTTTCATAATACCAAATCAAAGTTTTAACAGCACCCACATTGAGCTCAGTTTCATACCAGAAAATAGATTTCTCCATTAACTTAAGAAAAGAGACTAAACACTTAGCATCTGAAAAACTTCAGAAGGAAAACCATCCTGAAAGAGAACTCTGACCCTAAAGCATAAGTCCATGTCAAACAGAAGATAGGAAAATTCTCCTATTTTATTAATATATTGGCTTGACAACTCACATCAATTCAAAGGCATTTCATCTACAGGAGCAACTGTTTGAAAGTAAAATGCATTAAATCTTGTTTCATGAGACCTATAAGAATTTTTTGAACTCTTAGTGGTTTGCACTTAATGCTTTATTTTAAAATCAGATTTAATCATTGCATATAACCAGTAGTTCTGCAGGAAGATGGATTTCATTTTACCTGTACATCTATTATCCCTGGTCAGAAATGCAATGAATTGTGATGCCATTTGAAGCACTAATACAGCACTCTACAATCCAATTAGTAAGTGACTCTGAAAACACAATTTTCCAAAATGACTATAGTGTTCCCACTTCCTACTCTTAAATATCTAAGACACTAATTGAATGTCCATACTATTTTATTTATAGATCTTTCTCAAATAATCTCATAATAAAACTACCAGTTTTCAAGTCCTACTTCCACAAAAGCTCTTTGGTGGCTCTTTGTTAAAGACTTTAACAGAGCTGTAGTTTTTAAAAAATCAATTTGATCAATAAAATAAAAAGCATTTTCTATGATACTCAGAAATATCTATAGTATAAATATATTAATAATAGTAGCAGAGACAAAACTTAAAAATAACTGTAACTCAAAGTAAATGTTTGTGTATAAGAATTATGTGCTCAAGGTATAGATTTACCTTGTGAATTATCTGGAAAAAAATGTATGTGTAGGTTGTGTGTGTATGTACACATACCCACACAGTCAGACAGTTTTCATGGACAGTTTTCATCGACAGTTTTCACAGCTTTCTGGGAAGTATGTTTGGGAATATAAAGCCAATCATATAAATCACTACAGCGAAACCTAGAGTAGAGAAGTTCATCACAGCATCAGTATTGGAAAGGTGGATTGCAAATCTAGGAATTCAGGAACTGGAAAGAGTTTTTGAGGACATGAGGTACAGCATGGAACTTCTTTCACAGAAGATCTGACAGATGGTGACATGGACACTGTTTAAAGTTTTCCAATGATAGGAAACCCATTCCTTACTTTCTCCAAGAAGCTCATTTCATTGGACACTAGTGACAGAATGTTTCTCCTCAAATTGAATGAAAATTATCTCCTTTATAAATCTTCCTGCAGATTCTGTCTAATTGTGTTCTTCTTACCAAAATGTCTAGTCCTTCTTTAGTAGAGCTTAGTCTTCCAGTAATTTTTTAAAAAGTGAATATGTCTCCTTGGTCATATTTGCTAAAAGATACTCATCTTTTCTACATCTTCAATACCATCAGCTTTCCTTCTATCACTTAAAGTTTCACTAACCCTTCACCAATCTGGTACTCAGGTGAAATTTAGTTTGTCAATATATCTACTGAAAAATAGAAAATCATATTCTAAAATTATTATCAATATTTACTAACTAGGAAGCAGATTGTGATAAAGGATCAAACTTGATAACCTTTTGCTTCTTAGAGAGCATGTCTTGATGTGTACTATGGAAATAGAAGAATAAAAAATATAGATCCATGCTATCCAAAGACAATGATAAGAAAAATGGGGGAAGGTTGTAAAACAGCCTCATCAGTCCATTCATTCTGAAAGAAGTTAATGGCTCTATATGCTAACCAACAAACTAAATTATCTGAAATAATAATAATGCTAATGTAATATGACCCAATTTTTCTAAATTTGCAACAAGTCTAGTTATATAAAGAGTATTCATATCCTTTAAAATAAGTTATTTTTAATCTCATATAAAGAATCAAATGAAATAAAAAATATACTACAATTAAGACTTTAGTTTCCCTGGAGATTATAGCAATGAGACATTTTAAGCATTCTGGGAATGAAACATTTGATACAATTAAGGAAATCACATTGAAAAAATTAGTCTGTAAAACAGAGATAATATGGGACTAAGGACTGGCTTATTAATAACTCATTCAATTCTGAGTATAATAAATATAGCTAATACAACTTCAATTCACCGGTGACTGAGCTCAAAAAGCTAAAATACTGCCACTCAATCTGCTTCAAGAATCCAGATCTAATCAGTACAATCACTAGCCTGTTATGTTTTCTGAATCACAGAATTATTTTAAGCTGAAAGAAATTTAGATTGGGGTAGGGGAGAGCTAGTAAGTGGTAGAGCCAGAACTCAAGATCAAAATCCAGAAATTTGTCTATTATACTTGAACAACTCAACAAATATTTAAAAACAGCTCTCCAACCCACCTTCCCACTTCTAACCAATCTTCTTTTCAAATGACTTATCAACAATTCTTAAAGTAGGGAGGATTCCAGAAAAAAATTCCAACATAAGTGACCTTTGGAACTGCAAACATGATCTTTTGTGTCTGAAGGGCCAGCTTAGGCTGCCTTAAGGATGCAGGAAGGGTGGCTACCCCAACAAGACTAAAATTCCTGAACTGCTGGACCACTCCTCAATCCTGAGTTATTCTAAATAAGGTAAAGCAAGAGGGACCTGAAACACAGACTTTGAGAAAAGCCAAACATTGAGTGACTATAGGAAAAGATCAGAAGGAAGACTATGACTATGCCTATGTCCACATCAGAAGTACCAAGGACAAACCTCTGGCTTAGGGTCCTTCTCCAAGAGCTCTCTCCACTCTGCCTCAGCCAACCAGATGGGTCTTTCCTGTGACTAACTAATCTCTGAGCAACAGGAGATAGATCCTCTCAGACAAACTGTACACCACAGAGGGAGCTCTCCCTGAGTTAACAGTTACTAGACCAAAGTAAATAGGTAAATAGCCTTGGTCAATATTAATGTAGCAAGAAGCTATATGAAAAGAACCAAAAGGGCAACTGCTAGAAGAAAACAGTCCCAACACTCTAACATGTTGGTCCAAGAACTGACTTCCTTAACAAGACTCCTAAAGCATAAGAAATAAAATAAAAAATCACTAAGTGAGATGACATCAAATTAAAAAGCTTCTTCACAGTAAAGAAAACAATTAAGATCATAAAGAGAGAGCCTACAGAATGGGAGAAAATCTTTGCCACCTGCTCCTCAGATAGGGCATTAATACCCAGGATATACAAAGAACTCAAAAAACTTAACACCAAAAAAGAAAGAAAGAAAGAAAAATCCAATTAATAAATGGCCAAAGGAACTAAAGAGACACTTCTCAAAAGAAGAAATACAAATGGTCAACAAATACATGAAAAATGTTAAACATCTCTAGCAATTAGAGAAGTACAAATTAAAACTACATTGAGGGCTGGGACTGGGGCTCAGTGGTAGAGCACTTGCCTGGCACATATGACACAGGGTTCAATCCTCAGCACCACATAAAATAAATAAATAAAATAAAGGTACTGCGTCCATCTATAACTAAAAAAATATTTTTAAAAAAACTACATTGAGGGTGGCTGGGATTGTGGCTCAGCAGTAGAATGCTCACCTAGCACATGCAAGGCCCCGGGTTTGATCCTCAGCACCACATATAAATAAATAAAACAAAGATATTAAGTCCAACTACAACTAAAAAAAACTACATTGAGATTTCATCACACTCCAATCAGAAAGGCAATTATCAAGAATACAAATAACAATAAATATTAGCAACAATGTAGGAAAAATAGTATACTTGTACAGTGCTGGTGGGATCCCAAATTAGTAACTATTATGGAAAGCGGTATGGAGATTCCTCAGAAAATTGGAATGGAGCCACCATTTGACTCAGCTATCCTACTCCTTGGTTTATACCCAAAGGATTTAAAATCAGCTTACTGATGTGTCCAATGCATTCTACTGTCATATGTAACTAAATAGAACAAATAATAATAATAAAGTTGGACCCACACACAAAAAAAGAATACAAGTAATATCAAATGTAGGGAAGGATATGAGGGAAAAGGATCAATCTCCTGTTGCTCAGAGATTAAGTAGTCACAGGAAAGACCTGTCTGGTTGGCTGAGGCAGAGTGGAGAAAGCTGTTGGAGAAGGACCCTGAGCCAGAGGTTTGTCCTTGGTACTTCTGATGTGGACATAGTCATAATCTCCCTTCTGATACAAATTACTGGAACCATTCTGGAAAGAAGTATGAAAATTCCTCAAAAAACTAAGACAGAAAAAAAAAGCTAGGAAAGGAACGACCATATGACCTAGCTATCCTTCTCTCCTCAATACATATCCAAAGGATGTACAATAACATACTATAGTGATGCAGCCACATCAATGTTCATAACAGTACAATTCACAACAGTCAAGTTATGGAGCCAACCTAGGTGTCCTTCCCAAGGAAGAATGGAAAATGTGAGATACACACATACACACATACACACACACAGTGGAATATTACTCAGCCATAAATAAAAATGACTTTATGGCATTTGCCAGTAAATGAATGGAACTGGAAAGTATCATGCTAAGTGAAATAAGCCAGTCCCCAAAAGTTTTCTATGGAAGCTAACCAATATAAGGGGATGTGGGATTAAAATATGATAATAGAGGAAATATCAGTGGAGTAGACAAAAGGGAATAAAGGGAGGGATGGAAGGATGGAAGGACGAGACAGGGAAAGGCAGTGGAATGAATCTGACCTAACTTTCCTAGGTACATACATGAATATACCTCAGTGAATCTCACCATCATGTATATCCATAAGACACTAATTTATTTTTTAAAAAGCTATAATAGCAGGCTGGGGCTGTAGCTCAGGTAGAGCACCCATCTCGCACATGTAAGGCACTGGGTTCGATCCTCAGCACCACATAAAAATAAATAAAGATATTGTGCCCATCTACAACTAAAAAATATTTTTTAAAAAAAAGCTATAATAGCAGAAATATCAGTAGAGGGAAAGGAATTGGGAGGTAAGAGGGGAGGGAAAGGAAAGTATTGGGGACTGAATTAGAACAAATTATATTCCATGCTTTTATAATTGTGTCAAAATAAATACTATTCTCATAGATATCTAAAAAAGAACCAATGAAAAAAAAACAACCAAAAAAAAGGAAGGAAGAAAGAAAGATATACATACAAAAAGAAAAAGAAAAACATTTTCCAAAATCTCAGCCTGTTAAGAGATGAACTCCCTAGAGCAGATGGAAGAACCTCTATGTTAGATTTGTTAACAGCAAACAAACTTGAGAGAATGCAAGTAATATAAGAACCCATGCCTCAGACACGCAGCCTTTGGTAAATGGTAAATGGATTCTCTCCCAGCAAGCTGTCACTGCACATGAGCATTCTACCATAATAATGACAAAGTAACAGAGTAGAACTTTCAATTACCAGCATCTCAACCTTGCAGACTGGATAAACATTTTCTATAAGGCTTTTTTCTATGATCCTTGAATTAATATGTGAGTCCAAATGACCAGTTTTTTCAAATAACATCAGATTATTTTAAAAATGCTGGATCACAAGCAAATATTTTATATATACAATGTAAAAGGGAAGATACAATATTCTTGAACTTTGCTGGCACATCATAGGCACCCAATAAATATTTGTTGAATAATCGCTTATAAAAGTTAACATTATTAAATTCAGATTTAAAAGACAAATGGTAACAATGTTTTCAAATTAATTTAATCAATAGAAAAATTGGTTTTTTTACTTAATTCCTTATGTACTACCACATTTGGACTGATATTCAGACTGACAAGGTCAATGGTTATTAAGAAAGATAATTATATGTAGTCCATTATATGTAAAAAGGATATTTTAATTATTAAAGTCACTGCCTTTCACCTTATAAACCTTTCTTAAATAAAACAAATTCAGGTCAATAAAACTACAGAAAGTTATGATTAGTTTCTTATGAACTCTACAATTCACTTTAGTTAATAAACTAAGAATAGATATATTAATGTAGTTTAACAATAAGTTGCCCATTCTTCACATTCTAGAGCCCTAAAACAAGTCTAAGCATAACACAATCTGCCCCGCTGGAGTTCAGAAGGAAGAGAAACACATTCTAAAGCATATCAATTTATCAATGCCAAAAAGACAGCGATTAATTTTACATCCTGTAAAATTTTAAGCCTCTACTAAAAAACAGAGAAATTATTTCTCAGTATCTAGCAACTATGAGTGTTTGAAATACTACATAGGATCACTGGATGGATAAGAGTAGATAGAAAATGTCTCCAGAGATCACAGTTTCTCTCTCAGAAGTCACATCTCAAAGTCTTTTAAGGATGAGATTCTACAAGTTCACACTGCATGGCAGACACTGTCAGAAAAAAAGCCTTCCTCAATCTCCCTTAAAGCAGCATAAGCTCTTTTCTTCTAGCTTCAAGGAGACACAAAGATGACTTGAGTATGACCCTTTGTATCATAACTTTTTAAGTTTTTTTTTAATCAGAAGTCACACTACTGAATTATCTTCTACCTACTATCATTACCTCTTGATTTGCTGATGTCACAAAACATTTTTAAAGAAAATATAGGTAGTTATCTGGTCTTTGCATGGAAAAGACATCTAAGTATAAAAACAGTAAATCACAAAGAAAAATATTAGATAGACAATATTAAATTGTTTTAATTTCTATAAATCAAAACTATATTAGGAGCTAGGGGTATGGCTCAATATCAGAGTGTGGTATCAGACCAGATTCAATGAATTAAATGAAAGGACAATTGTGGGGGAAATATCCCATCCGATAAGGGTTAATATATTTACTATATCAAACCACAAACCAATATGTGTCTAAGACAGTGCTCCCAGCATTCCCCTCTTCCTCCATATAAGAATGTGCAGTGAATGGGTTGGAGCAAATGATATCATATGCATATATGAATATGTCACAAGGAATCCCAGTATTATGTATAATTATAATGCATTAATAAAAACGTTTTTAAAAGAATATGAAATGTCCCTATAGAAAAGAGGTTATAGCTTCTCATTCCCAGCTTTGAGCCTCTCGTCATTGGCCTTAGCCCTTTTCCTCCTACCTGGATGTCCTCTTTCTTCCAAGCCCTGTTTGACTAAAGGTTCAGATAAACAGGAAGTCAGCCTAGTCTAGATTTCAGGTTTTCCCCAAGACCCAGCCTCTGAAACACTGTTTTGTACCTCACTCAGTAGCCTGCAGGCAAGTAACAACTTGCCCCTAGCTCCAGGGATACCTTATCCAACTAATTATAGCCAAAGCCCAGCATACTGATTTCTTGCCTGGACTGAAGAAGACAAAAAGCAAATGAATGACTAATAAGGAAAAAACAGAAAGGATGGTGAATAGGTACTAGGTACAGTTGGATAGGAGGAATAACTTCTAATGTTCTATATAGCACAGTAGGATAATTATTTTGACAAGTTAATTTAGAGGTTTCAAAATTATTAGTAGAAAGGATTTTGAATGTCCCTGACACAAAGAAATGGTATATGTCTGAGTGATAGATATATCAATTACCTGAACTGATTATTACACATTGTATACATGTATTGAAATGTCAAAATGTACCACATAAATACGTACATTACTATGAGTCAATAAAAATATTTTTTAAAAACTGAGACTCCAATAGAGAGAGTCTGTACATGCACAGAAAAGCTAATGCACAGCTAATAATAAGGGTTATTCGATGTAAAAATATAATAAAAATAGCAGATATGAGTTAAAAAAGGAGGTGTCATTTTTACCTGTAAAAGTAACAAAAATGTTTTAAAAAATGTTAATTAGGCACGGTTTAACTGATGGTAGGATGTAAACTGTATCTCTTTCTAGAGCAGTATAGCAATGTTTTAAGAGCATTAACATTCCTGTCCCTTGGTTCTGTGCTTTCATTTTTAGAAACTAATCTTAAGTAATCAAAAATGTAATGAAAATATTTAAGTATAAAAATATTCATCACTACATTTGATCTTCAAGTATAAATATTCAACAATAAGTAAATAGCATATAAATTATGTTTCATCCATAGTGTGAATTATTATGGAACTAATAAAAATGACATAAGAGCTGGCCCTTACATAGTACTGACCAGGGACCATTCATTGTCCTAAACAGTTCACATGTATTAACTCATTTGCTCCGTAAAACAAGATAACATGGTGGCACATGCCTGTTACCCCAGCTAATTGGGAGGTTGAGGCAGGAAGATCATAAGTTCAAGGTCAGTTTGGGCAACTTAGCAAGACCCTGTCTCAAATTAAAATACAAAAGAGTTGGGAATGTACCTTGGTGGTAAAGTGCCCTTAGGTTCCCCCCAGTGGGGGAGGAGGGTACCTAAAAGATGAGAAATCTGAGGCCCAGAGAAGGTGATTGGCTCAAAGTTACAATGAGACAGACTTTCACATCCTTAGCTGAACATCCAAAAAGCTATGAAAACAGTGCTTTCATAAATTTGTGGCAAGTTAAACTGCTGGCAAATCTTGATCTGAATTGTTGTGAAACTATCATCTTTATTGCATTTAGAGTGGATTCAATTTACTTAAGAAAAGTTAATGTGTTTCATGACATGCAGGGTGTTATAACAGACCCCATTAGAAGTGATACAGTTATCTTATACCATGTTATCTTTCTGTAAACTGAAAAATTATCTAGGCCCCCAAATTTCAGATAAGGAATTCTGTTGAAGCTGGAATTCAGGTCTAAGTGATCTGTCTGCCTCTGGAGGCTGTGCTCCTAATCACTGTGTGATATTTTCAGAGGCTGTTCAATGACATGGGAAAATGCTTTTAATTCAAACACTTAACTACATACAATGTGTCAGACACATGGACAAATTTTAAGTTGCAATTGTGATGAATGGTACAAAGGAGAGATAAGTGGTGTCAGAAGAACCTATATTAAGATCCTATATTAAGGAAGCTAGACAAAATAGTCAGAGGCAATTTCCTGAGCAAACATTTGACTTGATCAATGAAGGATGCACAAGAGTTAACTAAAGAGAAGAGGGCAGAACAAACCCAGGAGGGAGAAGACCATATGCAAAAATTCTGTAGTAGGAGGGAAAATAGTGACAAATGACTGAAAAAGAGCCAATGTAGAGTAACCGCTTGTCACAGTTTGCTTGAGGGATAGTCCCAGGTTAAGCCTTTTGTTCCAGTATAAATAATAGCACTCTTTTTCTCTTAAAAATATCTTGTTCTGGATCATAAAATATATAGTCACCCAACTTTTAGGTGACTAATAAGAGTTGTGCCTTTATCCTAAGGACAATGAGAAGCCATGATGGATTTTAAGCTGGGGGGTGGGGGAGCAAAGTTGTATAGCATAATAGAAGTTTAATTTTTAAAACATTACTCCTGCTACATTGCAAAGAAGAGATGGGAATATTTAAAAGACAGGTGAATGCCTTCAGGAAAGTTGGGCTGCTACTATAGGAAACAGGGCAAGAGATAATGGTGGCTTGGTCTAAGGTGATAAAGGAAGAGACAGAAATGAGCAGTTGGATTTGATATTGTGTGCAGACAAAATATCACAAACTGATTACTATTTGCATACAGAAGGAGGAGTGGTTGGTACTAAGGATGAGGCCATGATTTCTGGCTTACAAACTAGTAAACCAGATTCATTGAGATAAGAACACTGACACTTACATGGGCTAAAATGTATGTGTATGTGTGTGTGTGTGTGTGTGTGTGAGAGAGAGAGAGAGAGAGAGAGAGAGAGAGAGAGAGAGAGAGAGAGAGAGAGAGAGAGAGATCCCAATTTGAAGGCACGGACCTGGAGAAAGAAAGGAAAGCTTAGGTTCAAACCCTGTTGATGTTTCTTTTCATTCACAGAAACTTTGCCCTATGCATGGCCTTCCAGGATTCTGGCTGGATACTGAAATTGTTAAGTGGTCAGAAAGAATAGGAGGTAGGTCCTGCTTAGCTGGTGATGGGGGACCAGGAGCATCTGACCACCGTAAACATGCAAATATCCCCTACGATTAACTATGCTTTACATTTACCATAGTTCACAAAATAGTTTCTCATATAATGTCATTTAAGCCTAACTTTGGTGAGAAATTATAATCTGCATTTAGGAAACTGAGCCAAATGCCTGAATTACCTCTCCTCGGAACCATCTTATCTCCTATGCGCATCCACTGTGTGCAGGAATTATATAAAGTGCTGTAAGAAATAGCTACCTTATAATGTGGTCCTACTAGGTGCCTACTAGGCTCTAGGAGATTAAAGAGAAAAAGGGAAAGAAAAGCCACTTCAGAACTTCTAAGGATGTGTGACTTTTCCCACACACTTACCCTATATTAAGTTCGCTTTTAAACTTTCAAAGAGGTTCACGTCCCAAGGTGGGGTGGAGGTGAAAAGGTGTAGATGAACCGGGGCAGTCAGGGACCACCCCAAACACCGGACCCGAGTAAAATGGGGTTCCAACCGCTCGGCCCCAGGAGACACTAAGGGGTCCGCGGGCCCGGGTCCGGTTCCTCCGCAGCTGGGACCGCCAGTGGATCGGCAGCCGGAGGCCCAGAGGCCCGTTTGCCCCTTGCGTTGCCATAGCAACGGCCCGGGCCGGCCACCGCCGGGGACGCACGCTCCCTCCCTTGGCGCCGGCCCTGCGTGGCGACCCAAATGGCCACTCACCCCGGCCGCTGGAAGGCTGGGACCCGACAGGCGCGCACCCTTCGCGCCGGTTGTCGCCGAGCCCGGAATTCCGCACCTGCAGAAACCAACTTTCCTGCCAGCGGAGAAGCCGCAGGGAGGTGGACGGGGGCCGCACGGGGACAAAGCGCGGCGGCCGCAGCGAAACCCCTCTCCCCGCTGCCGGGCTGGCGAAGGGGCCCCGTCCGCCCACCGGCGACCGCGTGCTCGGGTGCAGTCCGGGGCGTCCCGCAGGCAGATCCCCTTAGGGGACCGATGTAGGAAAAAAGCAGCCACACGTTACATAAAACGAAAGCTTTATCACAGTGATATCACGGTAGTGAGGTGGTGTCCTGGCTAATATTCTCATTCAGGGCAGAGGCCTGGATGTCCAGCCCGTTGGAGCTGGGGCTGGAAGCCATGCACTGCAGTGGGTGCGGAGCTGACCTAAAAAAGAAAACGTTCTCACTGCGGGGTGGTAGGGGTTGGGGGTTTTGTTCCCACAAAAGGGCTGAAAGGCTCCTCACAGATCAAATGCCAAATCCCAGGAACAGGTTTTAGCCACAAACGTCTGTGGGACCGTCTGAATGCATGACATCTACACTAGAGACTAGAAATATGGGCTCCAGCTGTATGCTAATATAACCACGGACCTGAACTGGGAAGGGCTTCTGTGGATCTGGGCTTTGCCCTCTAGCAGCTGCTGGGAAGAAATTCGGCTCTCTTTATACTAATTATTTGAAGCAATTGTTCTCTAAAATTAATTTGATAACCAATAACTGGGTACATCAGATTCATTTTATTGCTTAGAGGTAGGTATACATTTGTCAACTAATTCATCTGTTCTCTTCACCACAAGTTCAAAATGGCCATGATTGGTAATTGATAACTTCAGCTTTGAAATTTTTTTGAAGCATAAATAATCTCCACCAGGTCCTATACTGTAGAACGTTGGAATCTTGGCCAAACATTGTTCTGAAAAAGTAAAGAACTATTGTCTAACAGGGGTCTGGAAAAGTCTGCAAGAATTTTCTCCCTGTCCCCCAGGGATGGAATGGCAGTATCCAAGCAGGAGTGTTCCGTACCACGATGTCCAAAAGGTCGATAAACATTGCCCTCAGCTCACTGACCTGTGAAGTGTATGGGTCTGCCTTTAATAAGCTGTGAGGCCCTTTACATTCCATATCTTTTCCAAGAAATAACTTTGAAGTGTTTATTTACTAATGCCTGTTTTTTCCTAACAAAAGTCTGATTGAAAGAGTCTAGAATTCTGGAGAATTGTTTGAAAGACAGCTCCATCCTCTATATAATCTATGAGTCATTAATTCCCAAACTTCATTACATATCAGAGACATCCAAGGAGTTCCTTTTATTTTATTTTATTTTGTGTTTAAATACAAATTCACATGTTACACTTCCAGAAATTCTGATTAAATAGATCACATTAAATTACTTTATAAGGGAATTCAGATGAATTTAAAACAAAGCTAGACTGGGAACCACTGTACTAGGTTTTATCCTGGATTAAGCTAGACTATCCAAAAGCCGTGTGTTTGTATCACTTTGTCTTCACCCTTGCAATATTGCCTCTGCCTTATTCCATTTGTTCATATTAAGAAATGCTTTGGAAAACAAAAACAAAAGCAAAACTACTCATGATACCTCTGCATTTACTAGAGGGATTATTTCAAGAGTGATCTTTATTTATTATAACACTAGCAGAATCCTGCCAGATTGTCTACCCCTTGTTTTTCAAACTTTTGGGACTATTATCCACCAAGAAAATATATTTTACATTATTATCCACAATATACAAACCTATGACTTAATTACTGAAATAGGTTTATAAAACTTTACCCAAACCACATGTACTCTGATATTTTTAATCTCTTTTTATTGCTGGTTTCTATCCATTGAATGGCTTCTTGACTACCAGATGAGTTGCAAGGTGTATCTTAAAAGCAGTGATATAGAGAGATCTATTCTAGAAAGTAGCCCTGTACTCTCAGACAAGGTAATCAGTCCAAATAACTACAGATGATTACTCCAATAGTAGATACCTGACTCAGGCAAGCCAATAACATCTCTCTCTCTCCAGTATTTGAATTAGAGTAGATTTCAGTCCTTTCTCTACATAGCTAACATAAAACCAGGAACTATCCACAAACATACTTTCCTCACATATGGCCTGGAGAAATGCAGAAAACCAGGCTGCAAGGAAAATGGGAGAACAGGAATTTTATATACACACACACACACACACACACACACACACACACATACACACACACACACACATACACACACACACACATACACACACACACACATACACACGAGAGAGAGAGAGAGAGAGAGAGAGAGAGAGAGAGAGAGAGAGAGAGAGAAAGGGAAGAGTTCTGACAGTTTTCCATCTTTGTCATAGTATTTTCTGAAATAAGCTGCATTCCTTCCTTTGAATTCCATGGAATATTTCAAGATCTTTATGACAAAGTGCACTCTTTTGCTTACCTTAAAATAGGTGAATTTCTGTTATTGCAACCAAAATGATTCTAACGGTATTAGTTTTATATGGCTATCATAACAAAATTCCCAAAATTTAGTACCTTAACACAGATTTAGTATCTTGCAATTCCACCAAGTTTATTGTGATAATCAGGAACAGAAAGCAAAGCTGAAAGATTTGAAAAATTTGCAGTTTGGAGAGAAAAGTGTGAGTAAAACTAGGCATAAGGAAGTTGTGGTAGTTAAAGAGATTACAGCACTAAGAGATCACTAAGTACTTTACCTGAAAACAATAGAAAGGATGGCTTCAGGATGTCTCTGGTATTGGCAAGAATACACCCATCTCATACTCAAGGGTGTAGAAGAAAAAAATCCTTTCAGAAGAGACAGTGGGAGCACTCTACTTGCACAGGGGCACCTAGGAAGTTGTTTCACTATGCTTAGTCCCAGACATTCAGAGGCTGCTATAACCATGGTCCCTAGAGGTTTGGCTACTGCTTGAGATAGTGGCAGATGTTGGCATCAACCACATGATATTGTTTCTGCAAGAAGGCAGGATGCTGGAATTAGGGCGTCATGAGGCTTCCACTGAGATTTCAAAGGAAACCCTGGGAGGTCGGGGAAGGTGTAATAGGGTTGGAGTCCCTGTGGGCAACCTCTGAGAGGGCAATGTGTGGAGATGTGAGAAGGTAGCTGAAGCTGCTGTGGAGACCCCAGAGACTAAGAGATGCCAGTAACATGGAACATCTGCAAAGGAAAGTTGCAAGAATTAATCAGAAACTAGCCAAGAGACAGGCCACTGAGCTGCAACCAGCAAGGCCATAGTGGTGAAGTTACAAAAGCCACTGGAGAGAACATCATAATGCCATGTGCCCTAGATGCTGACCCATTTGCTCAGCTGGATTTTGGTCTTTCTTTGGTCCCATTCCTTCTTCCTGTGCCCCTATTTCTTCCCTTGGAATGGAAATGTTCACTCTGTTCCATTACGTATTAGATTATATGTATGTATGTATGTTTGTGTGCATTGCATACAAACACACACATATATATAATATATATATATATATTATATATATATATATATACATTATATGTGTGTGTGTGTGTGTGTGTGTGTGTGTATAAAAACTTGCTCCTGATTTTTACAGGGCTTATGCTAAGAGTTTGCCTTGAGTATCAGAGGAGACTTTGGACTTGTGCTTCTGGGAAATCCTGGAACTATTAAAACTATGGGGACTCTTGGAAATGGACTAAATGTATTTTGCACTGTGAAATGGACATGAGCTTTTGGGGGTCAAGGGCAGAATGTTATGGTTTAGATATTAGGTGTCTCCCAAAAGCTCATGTGTGCAACAATGCAAGTAAGTTTAGAAGTGAAACAATTGGATTATGAGTCTTTTTTTCAATTATTTATCATGCATTTATTTATTTTGAAATTACTGAAATCATCCCTTCAGTTCTAGTTCTGTATACAGATATTTGCCAATTTGTCATCACCAGGTAGTTACCAAATAAACACCAAGAATTCCCTATCTTCTCAGGTCATATATTTCTTTTTAATATCTTGTAGTTTAAAAGTTTTGGTTCTAAAACTTATATTTCTACAAATGCTTTCATTAATTAAATACCTGACTTACTTTGAAAAAATGAGTGAAATGATTTTATAGATCATATTTATTAACAAATCAGAGTAAACTGAATTCTTATATTTCTAAATCAATTAATGCATCTTCTGAATGAGATTGTCCTGATAGGAACTAATTAGGTGATAACTATAGGCAAGTAGGGTGTGGCTGAAGGAGGTGGGTCATAGGGAGTATGCCATAGGGAGTATTCTCTTTCTTTCTCTTTCTCTCCCCCTTCCCATCTCCCACCTCCTCCTATCTCTATCTCTATATCTCTATCTCTATCTCTATCTCTATCTATCTCTCTCCTTCTTGGTGGCTATGTCCTGAACCACTTTCCTCCACCACACTCTTCTGCCATGATTTGGGCACAGAGCTATGAAGTCAGCTATTTATGGACTGAGACCTCTAACACGATGAAACCCATATAAAATTTTACTCTTCTTTAAAAAAAAAAATCAAACACTGGTCTCACTAAGCTAAATCAGTGTGAACAGGGATACATTCCTCTTTTGATGTTCTCAAAGATAATCAGTTTCTTTGCCTTTTGCAGTTTCCAGAGGCTACCGGCACTCTTTGGCTTATGGCCCTCTTCCTCTGTCTTCAAAGCTAGCAACATTAAGATGAATGGAAACAAAAATGTGGTATATATACACAATGGAATACTATTCTGCATTAAAAGAGAATAAAATCATGTCATTTGCAGGTAAATGGATGGAGTTGGAGAATATAATGCTAAGTGAACTTAGCCAATCCCCCCCCCAAAAAAAAAACAAATGCCAAATGTTTTCTCTAATATAAGGAGGGTGATTCATAATGGGGTTGGGGGGTGGGGAGCATAGGTGTATTAGAGGAACTCTAGATAGCACAAAGGGGAGGAAGAAGAAGGGAGGGGGCATCAGAGTAGGAAAGACGGTGGAATAAGATGGATATCATTACCCTAAGTACATGTATGAAAACACAAATGGTGTGACTCTACTTTGTATACAACCAGAGATATGGAAAATTGTGTTATATGTGTGTAATATGAATTGTGATGCATTCTGCTGTCATACATAATAAATTAGAATTTTTAAAAAGATGCAAAAAAAGCTGCAATATTACATCTCTCTGACCATGCTTCTGAAGTCTCCCTTTAATTCTAGCTGGTAAAAGGTTCTAGGCTTTAAAGGACCCATGTGATTAGAGTGGACCCACCCAAAAAATGCAAGATAACCTCCCCATCTCAAGGTTCTTAACTGAATCAAATCTGTAAAGTGCTTTTTGCATATAAAGTAACATATTCACAGATTTCAGGAATTGGAATTAGAATGTCTAAAAGGAGAGAGGTCTACATCACTAATACATCATTCTGTACCCTTATAAGAAGGTCTATACTAGAGACTTATTTTAACTCTAAGTGTCAGAAAAAAAAAACAATCCTCTATTCCTTTGAGAAATTGACATGCCTTTTCCCTGTGAAGAAAGAAAACCATAAGATTGATCACATTTCCCTTTCCATATTGGCTTCCTGGATGATAAGACTCAAATGTACAGCTCAACTTTAATAATCTGTGGCTTGTACATCTACATTACAATATTTTCCTGTTCTCTCTCCCCATTTCCCCCCTATTTCTAATTTTATCTTTTTGTATTTTTTATTGTTTTGACAATTATCTTAAGTTGCTTCAAATATTTTATACTTACTGATTCCTCTGCCTACAAGGCTTTGCCCTCAGAGCTCCACAAGGCTGTACTTTCTTGTCATTCAGACTCATCTCACCAGCCACTTCTTCAGAGAAGCCTTCCCAGATTTCCTCTAAAATATTGCCTAGTCTATTGCCCTCATCTATCATATTACCCTGTTTTGTTGTCTTAGACATTTAACACTAAAACAATCTTGTTTATTTTCTTTCTTTCCTCACCAGAAGTTAACCAGCAAGATATTAGGAACCTGGCCTCTTTGTTTATTATTTGCTTTCAGTGCTGGGAAAGTGCCTGGCAGCTATTAGATATTTATCTAAAAATGTGGCATTAGTAAATGAAAGTATTAATAGAAGAGGAAAGAGAGGGAAGGAGGGAGATTTTGTAGAATATGGTAAGATATAGATGAACAGATAAATAGATATATTGATAGACTGACAAATAGACAAATATTCATTTTCAGTGTGTAAATGTCACTAACATTTATAGAGAAGAACCAGAAAAACTCACAAAAAAGTAAAACATACTCAACTCCCTAAAATATATATGTGGAGATCCTGAGTTTTCTTTGGGAACCCTTTATGTAATTCTTTAGAAAAAAAATTCCAAGTATTCAAGTGGCGCAAAGCATCTACATTAAATATTATGGCTAGTTACCATAGTTCAAGTCATCAATTCTCAGTGACATAATGGATTGCAACACCAAGACCATTAACAGGAAAAACTCTAGACACTGCCAAGGAACTCAGTCTATTCCAAGGGCCATTACCACATTACAATCTGCTCTCATTCTATTCCTGTAATTATTAATGTTACCACTGGCAACAAGTTTTATACGCTGTTTACTTAAACACTCTATAGTAACATAATTTGTATAAATAAAATATCAAATTACTTGACATTTAGGAAGAGAAGTCAGAATTGAAGTTTGTCAATATAGCAAAACATTGAAGCAGTTCATTCCCAGGGTTTGTTGACCCTGTTGATTTAAATACCAGAATTTGAGAAGGGAGGAGGAATTCATTTTTCTTCTTGAGTCAAGAAGCAGTTGCACAAAATGAAATTAAACCCCTATCTCTCACCATGCACAAAACTCAACTCAAAGTGGATAAGGACCTAGGAATCAAACTAGAAACATCTAATAGAACAAAAAGTAGGCCCTAATCTCCATCATGTCAGATTAGGTTCCAACTTCCTTAATAAGACTCCTATAGTATAAGAATTAAAATCAAGAATCAATAAATGGGATGGATTCAAAATAAAAAGTTTTTTC
Source organism: Urocitellus parryii (assembly GCF_045843805.1). NCBI lineage: Eukaryota > Metazoa > Chordata > Mammalia > Rodentia > Sciuridae > Urocitellus > Urocitellus parryii. Next base: position 54,545,420 of record NC_135534.1, on the reverse strand, counting down.
TCAGCAAAAGAAACAATTGGTGAGGTGAACATAGAGCCTATGTTTTGGGAGCAAATTTTTACCCCTCACACATCAGATAGAGCACTAATCTCTAGGGTATATAAAGAACTCAAAAAGCTAAACACCAAAAAAACAAATAACCCAATCAATAAGTGGGCCAAGGATCTGAACAGATACTTCTCAGGAGATAATATACAATCAACAAATATATGAAAAAATGTTCATCATCTCTAGCAATTAGAGAAATACAAATCAAAACTACTCTAAGATTTCATCACACTCAAGTCAGAATGGCAGCTATTAAGAATACAAACAATAATAAATGTTGGCAAGGATGTGGGGAAAAGGGCACACTCCTACATTGCTGGTGGGACTGCAAAATGGTGCAGCCAATATGGAAAACAGTATGGAGATTGCTTGGAAAACTGGGAATGGAACCACCTTTTGACCCAGCTATCCCACTCCTGGGTCTATACCTGAAGGACTTAAAAACAGCATACTACAGGGACACAGCCACATCAATGTCTATAGCAGCACAATTCACAATAGCTAAACTGTGGAACCAACCTAGATGCCCTTCAATAGATGAATGGATAAAAAAAAATATGGCATGTATATACAATGGAATATTATTCAGCAACAAAAGAGAATAAAATTATGGCATTTGCAGGTGAATGGATGGAGTTAGAGAAGATAATGTTAAGTGAAGTTAGCCAATCCCAAAAAGCCAAATGCCAAATGTTTTCTTTGATATAGGGAGGTTGATTCATTGTGGGATAGGGAGAGGGAGCATGGAAGGAATAGACGAACTCTACATAGGGCAGAGGGAAATGGGAAGGGGCATGGGGTTATTAATGATAGTAGAATGTGATGATCATTATTATTCAAAGTACATATATGAAGACACGTATTGGTGTGAATGAATATACTTTGTATACAACCAGAGATATGAAAAATTGTGCTCTATATGTGTAATAAGAATTGCAATGCATTCCACTGTCATATATAAATAAAAAAAACAAAACAAAAGATGGGATGATCTCTCTGTTTCACTTACAAGGTGACTGAAGGGACCTAGAGTCTGAGTTTAGACCCTCATCATTTCCCCTCCTCCCTCCAGGACTGCTGAAACTGGTTTCTTTCCCTGTGAAGAGGGTGGGTGAGCTCTGGCCCAGCCAAGTTGGAGGATTAAAGGAATGAAATCCTTTTCACTCCCATGCAAAGAATGTAAGCAGGGGGGAAGCCACCAGAAGCCATCCCAGGAAGAAATGCAGGGTCAGACCTGGGACAATGTTACTACTCCTTGCCACCTGACATCAAATTTTGTTCATTTAATGCAAAGTAAAACATTGGAAAATTAGGACTCCTGAGGATTCAGAGGTATTCAGCATCCCAGAGAAAAGATGGGTTGTGTCACTTCAGGAAACTGTAGATAGAGAGAAAGGATAACAAAGCCTTCCCTATTCCCATACTGCTGAGGATTTTGCCACACTCAGCCCTGCTAAATCCTCTCAGATTCTAGGTGTCTGTTCCAGAATGGCTGGGGAAACCCAGCTTGAGCCTGACTGCTTCCAATCAGAAGCCCCACTGCCTCTCTATATTCCCCTATGTAGGCTTCAGGAGCATGTTTCAGCTGCCAACAACAGCAGCCCCACCCACCCCAGTCTAGGCTTCATCCCCAAAAGCCTGAAGCCAAATACAGTCCTTTCTAACCAGAAATTACTAAACCAAAAAGGACAACAGAAGACACACATAGTAAGGCAATATACTGGCTCTGAATTGTTATGCAACAGAAAGAAGAGTGGACAGAGGAAATACCTAGAACTAATGTACTTTAAATCGTTTTTTTCTTTTTCAAATTTTATTTGGACATAATTTTAAACTTACAGAAAGGTTGCAAAAAAATAATAAAAAGAATACCTATACATTCTTTATCCTGAGTCACCTACTAACATTTTATCGTATTTGTTTTATTTATAGCTATGCATATATATATGTGTATACTTTTAAATAAGAAATACTTATCTCTAAGGTTCTTTTTCTTCACCTGTATCATTTGAGGGTGAGCACATACTATGGACTTTTACTACTAAATACTACAGTGTATAGTCCCTAAAATTAAGGATATTATATTACATAATCAAAGTACAGTTAACATTGACAATGTAATCTACCTTCTATATCCCAGTTCTGCTATTATCCCAATAATGTTCTTTATAGCATTTTCCTCCCTCCATGATAGGACCCAGTCTAGTGTCAAGTAATACACTTAGTTGTCATTCTCTTCAGCTTCCTTTCAACTCATAACATTTTCACAGCTTCTGTCTTTAAAAACAGGGATATTTTTAAAGAATCTAGTCCCCTATGCCTTGCCTTTATTTAATACAACATTTTCTCATTTTGTGTTTGTCTGATGTTTCTCTGTGGTTAGAATCAGGTTATTCACTCTTGTCTGCAAGTGCTGTATAGGTGACATCATACCTTCTCAGGGACATACATAGTATATCTACCTGTCAATTACTAGGGATGTTATTTTGATCACATAAAGTTTTATTTGATTTTTCCACTGAATAGTCTTTCCTCTCTCATAATTAATGAGCAGTCAATGGAGAGCCAATTTAAGACAATGCTAATACCCTGCTGTTCATCAAATTTTTCCACTAGAGTTAGATCTTGCCAAGCTTTCCAGATTTGCCCTTGGAGCTAAGGGAGTGCCACTGGTACTACATGGGGCTGGCAGCACACTGCAACAGAGGGAACAAAGGGACCTTTTCATTCCTGCCACTTTGTGGTGCCCCAGAGCTATTTTAGCTTCACACATTTTGAAAAAAAAAAAAATGAGCCTATAGAGATCTGAGTCTAAAGGCCTGAGTTCTAGTTCTGACACTACCACCAACTCATGAGGAACCTTTCTCAAGACTTTAGAGTATTGATCCCCAGCATAGAAAAGAAAAAAGAAAAAAAAAAGACTAGAATACCCAATAAAATAGGTGGACTGGATAACAAAGACCTGAATTACACATTCATTCAACAAATATTTTATTCCAGGCATGGTGCTGCTCACATGTAATCCCAGAAACTCAAGAGGCTAAGCCAGGGGGACTGCAAGTTTGAAGCCAGCCTCAGCAACTTAGCAAGACCCTGTCTCAAAAAAAAAAAAAAATTAAAGGGGAAGCTGGTGATGTAGCTCAGTGGTAGAACACCCCTAGATTCAATCCCTTGTACCACAAAATAAAAAGAAAGAAATGAGAAACTATAGGCACTGTTCTAGAATCCAGGCAAGATTACAGCTCTCAGGAAAGTTTACATCCTGTTAGGGGTGACCCAAACAATGAATAATAAAACAAGTAAAAGAAAAGTATAAATCCATATAGCAGTAACTACCATGATGTCAACAACACAAGGTTGTGAGAAAGTATATTTGGGATCCACTTGAGATTGTAGAAAAGCTCTCTAAGGAGAGAGTTTGAGCTAAAAAAAAAAAAAGTGGGGGGGGGAGGAGGGTATTAAGGAACCAACCTCAACCTTGAAAAGTTTTGGGGGCAGAGACTTCTGAGCAGAGCAAAGGGACTCAAGGATGATTAGGTGTTTGGTATTTTCTACTTTCATATCTGTGGTTCTTTCAGGGAGTTAGGACAGGCACAGGAGATTTCCAGCTATCCCAAAAGCAAAGCAAGAAAACAAAAAAAAAAGAAGGGTTTCGGGGGAGATGTTGGTTCTCTGGCATAACAAGGAGAGATTCTAGAGGGAAAAACAAGTGAACCGACTTTTAAAAGGTGAACTAAAATTTGAAACTTAGATGATAGAACAGAGAAAGACATTCCATACAAGAAAGGGGAGGCCCTGAACATTGGCACATGCCTGTAATCCCAGTAACTCAGGAGGGTAAGACAGGAGTATTAGAAGTTTGAGGCCAACTTCAGTAACTTAGTAACTTAGAAAAACCTTGCCTCAAATTAAAAATTTTTTAAAAAGACTGGGGATGTATCTCAGTAGTAAAAAGTACCTCTGGGTTCAATCTCCAGTACCAAAATAAAAAGTGGAATGAGAAAAAATGGGAGACAGGAGTAGACAGGCATGGCAATTCTGAAATCCCACTGGGAAAATATTTTGAGGGCTTCCTGATCTGGAATAGGAATTATTCATTATTCTCTGATTCTGGACCCTGTGAGTAGCTCTCCTTAGCTCTTGGTTTAGCATTCCAGCTAATATGGAGATTGAGGAACAAGTCTCTTTGGGGAATGAGCTTCTCCCTCAACCCAATCTATCAAAGATGATTGGAAGTACCCAAGCCATTAAAGTCTTAAACTGTTACTGTTCCTGTTAGTCTAGGCTCATAATTATCTCTGGAAACAAAATACTCTTTGAAAAACTCACTGTATTTCTCTTTGAATGCAGGCAGCAATATTTGCCAAAAGCTATACCACACTCATTTTGGAAAACTAGTTCTCATGACCATGCCCCTTTCCTCTTTCTCCTTTCCTATTAGCTTTGATGGGAAGACCACCTCCTTAGAATCCTTTCCCTAAATCTTATCCAGCTAAAAGGTTTTACTAGGCACTATACTTTTTTTTTCCTAAACATTTTTTTTTAGTTGTAGAGGGACACAATATATTTATTTATTTATTCGTTTTTATGTGGTGTTGAGGATCGAACCCAAGTGCTCTACCACTGAGCCACAACTCCAGCCCAGCACTATATTCTGAATTTTACATTTTCCCTGAAGTACTTTAATCCATTCAAGGTAAACAATGAATATTATGCCCATACTTTTAATTCAATCCTAGTCTCAAGGCTGAATTTTATAGGACCTTCAATATTCAAAGGCTTTCTCAGTTTTCTCTCTTGTGTCTTCTCTGAGTTAAAAACCGTTACCTCTTCAAAATCCTAAGTGCTGGGTGTGGTGGTGCATGCCTGTAATCCCAGCAGCTCGGGAGGCTGAGACACGAAGATTGCATTCAAAGCCAGCCTCAGCAATTTAGCAAGGTGTTAAACAACTCAATGAGACCCTGTCTCTTATAAAATACAAAATAGGGCTGGGGATGTGGCTCAGTGGTAGAGTGGCCCTGAGTTCAATCCCCGGTACACAAAAGAAAAAAAAGTTGTTGATGTTGGTGGTGGGGTTTTCTTCTTTCTTTCTTTCTTTTATACTATGGGATAGTTGATGCTATAGTAATTAATAATCCACACTCCTTATTAGATTAACTCAACCCAAGTTAATTCAAAATCTGCTGCAGATACGTCAATATTCCAAATAATATTTCCCATTTATCAGCACAGTACACAAGATTTCTTAAGCCGTAGGCACCTTTGTATCAATACATGCTCTCAGAATCACCTCAACAGGGAGAAATAAAATGAAAAATCAGAGAACAAAACATTGGTTCTTGGGGCTGGGGCTGTAGCTCAGTGGCAGAGTGCCTGCCTAGCATGTGTGAGGCACTGGGTTTGATCCTTAGCACCATAAAAAAATAAACAAATAAAATAAAGGCATTCTGTTTATTAAAAAAACTGGCTCTTAAATTTTCCAACCTAGACATGACCTACATTACACTTCTACTTGCATTTCAGTGATCAAATTAAGTTTCATAACATTCCTAAAATAAAGGGTATGAGGTAGAGCAATCTATCCATTCTCTTAGAAGGGGAAGAGCACTAGAAATACTGGAAGGAAGAGTTACTATATGCCCCTCTTCTACTTGTAGGATCTTCTCTTCATCTTTGGTGTTCTGCAGTTTCAATACACTATGCCTGTTTCTTTTTCTTTTTTTATTTTTACCTAAGTTAGTATATTTTTTTCTTTATCTTATATCTTTAAACTCATATCATTCATCACTTATAGACAATTCTCAACCATTACCTCTTCAAATGTTCCTCTCCTTGATTCGCCATTCTGTCTAAATCAATGTTAAAAGGTAATCTGTTCACCCTCCATATCTCTTAACCTCTCTTTATATTTTCCATTCCTTATCAAGACTCTCACATGCAGTTTGTTATTCTTTATGACTCTCACTTATATTGGTTTATTTGTATGTGTCATTTTTGTTGAGAATTCATATTTTATTGAAATTAGTATGTGTGAAACCTAAGAGTTGTAATACTTTCTGCCTGAAAGGACTTGCATTCATCTCTACCAAGAACATCAATTCTGAGATGATTATTTGCCTTCAGGGTTGTGACTTAATGCAGCAATCTCAGGTTCAGCATGATTGAAGCTATGTGACCAGTAGCATAACCAACTTCCTGTCTAGAGGAATGGGCAGAGGAAAAGGACCTGGAAGATAAGCCATTTCACATAAAATGTCCTACAATAAAATACATCATTGCTTCTCACAATCAATTAGCTAGAACTTATGCAAAAGACAATATCTAGTTTTGGAGGAGGCTGGGAAAGGTGAGGGTAGGGGTAATTGCTAAAATAAAGAAAATAATAGACACTGGCAACAATTAGCAGTCTCTGCTACAACAGGAAAACTGTCTCCAGGGACTGGTTACAAGCTCTTTTTTTGCCACAAGGCCTTTTTTTTTTTTTTTACAAGCTCTTTTTTCCGTGCAAGGCCTTCAGGAGTCATGTCTGTAGGATAGAGTCCTCCCTACTGCATAGATCCAGGGCCCATAAGGAGGTTCTTCCCAGAGACTAGGACTTCTTCCTCTAGGAGGCCCTACAACACACATCAAAGATAAGAATGCATCCATAGCCTGTAGTGAGTGTAGTTCTTATTGCAAATTTTTGAAATGTTTATAATTTTGCTTTTTAAATTATTTGGTAAGGAGTGATTCATTTAATTTATTTTTGGGCTAAGGTTTCTTAAAAATGAATGGATTTAAAATAATGTTGCAAGTTATAGACATTTAATTAACATTATTATGCATGTTTTACCTTTTTTTGGGGGGGCAGATATTAGGGATTGAGCTCAGGGCCACTCAACCACTGAGCCACATCCCCAGTAACTACTTTGTATTTTATTTAGAGACAGGGTCTCAGTTGCTTAGCACCTTGATTTTGCTGAGGCTTTTGCTCTAGATCCTCCTGCTTCAACTTCCTGAGCCACTGGGATTACAGGCGTATACCACTGTGCCCAGCTGTTTTACCATTTTAATTGTAATGTTTTTCAGTACTTATTTTTGTAGGCCCTTGAAAGCTCCCCATTCCCTGGATTCTATGCCTAAACTGTATAGTGGATAGGATAATCCACAGGCCAGGTACGAAGGATCATGCTACAGACCAACCTGCAGGTAGAACTCTCTGGGGAATGGATTCAGCTAGCAGCTTGCTATGGAATCTGGGGACTGAGGAGTAGACAAATTCTGGGGTCCTGGGGATGCAGAGAATGACTAGTACTAATAAATTTAATAAGGATAAAACATAGCAGAAAGTTGAGTACTGGGGCCAACCTGGGAATAGGTGGGGAGGGTCTTATCTCAAGATTTAAAACTGATGATCATCCTTTAACTACAAACTTCCTTGGCTTGTCTGATACCACATCTGGCTGCTGAGATGGGGAGCATGAGAGGAATATGTTAAGGGGACCCGAAGATGGCTAGTGTATTGGGGGACACTGAGACATCTAAGTGGGCGTACCCAATGAACTATAGTACCATGTGTGGATCTGGAGTGCAGAAGAGTGAGTCCATGACATTCATCAGGTTCTTCAAGACAACTAAACATTGTCATGTTTAGTTGTAAGTAATAGAAACCAATTCCAACTTATATGGTGAATTTATTAAAAGGTAGTTCATTGAATCACTGGGAGGACTGGAGGATTAAGATCAGCACTACGCAGCCAGGAACAATTCTTGAAATCATGTGCAGAATCAGTCTGCTGAAAGAAATATCACTGCCATCAGACACCAGGTGCTTCAACTTGTGCTGCCACACCTGCTGACATGGAAACCCCACCTCCCCACAACCATGACTGCCACCAGAGAGAAGTCTCTGTGCTTTTTGTTGAGTTGTTTTAAATCACTACCACTAGACCTGTACCCTGGCTTCAAGGCATACTGGGAAATCAAGGTTCTACTATATTTAACTTCTGTAGTAAGGAGTAAGCTATGCATCCAAGACTCTTGAGGTAGGGAATTCATTAAATATAGAAAAGGGGTTCAGATTTCATGCAGTCCTAACAAATATTTTTTATATTCATTACAAATTGACACTCCACTCTCTGAAAATCATTAGAAATCTCTAATGCAGAGTGAGCAGACAGGATAGCAAGGGATACGAAACATCACCATACAAAGGACCTTCTTGAAGTATTCAGCACCTGGGCATGGTAGGCATTCCTAAGATGTCATTTCCCTAACTCCACTCCAGACTTATTGCCTGCATTTTGAGGAACAGGCTGTGTTCATTCAATAAGAAGCAGAGAGCTTCATTCTTCCCTCAGAGAAAGGCTTCCCCCCGTTTCTTAATGATGTTGGGAGTCAGGATCAAAAAGGCCATGCAGCAGGTTCCACGAGCTTTACTGAAAAACACTCTGGGACACAATTGCTGGTAAAGAAAAGTGCTATTTTTATTTGTTATTGAATGTGTAGGTCCTTTTAAAATGTTACACTTCCCCTTACAATATTTCTCCCTCATGCCCCTAGCCATTCTGGCTCCAATGGCCACTTCTACCAAAGGCCTAGAAAGAACTCATCCTAGGTACCCAAGAAGAGTACCGCTTAAGGAATGGGCATATGGCTCAAGAAGCATCATCAACTAATGAGGACTTTCCTCAAAGCAGCTCAATTTGGCCTGTGAATCCTTTTCCCTGCCCTAGTCAGGACTCCCCTAGCTATGTCCCAACCCCAGAGTCCCTCTGTCCCTGTGTGGCCTGAATAGTCACTGAGATCACTGTTCTGAGTCACTTCTACCCCAACTTTATAGATAAGATCACACCGTCTATAATTGGCAAAGCCAAAATTGAGATGTTCCAATGCTCAGATCAGATTTCTGCTTCACTTCCTTACCTCTAAGAAAGCAATCAAAATCTGCTTCTAGCTCCAGGGATATCTGGAGCAACAGGTGGTGATGGTCAGCAACAGGGAAGAAAGATATAGCTAGAGGGCATCACACTGACTCCAGCTAAGCTCAGGCAAGTGATGGACTCCAGTACTTCCCCATTTCTCTCCATCAGAATATTACCAGCAGCAGACACCCACACCTGCCAGAATTTTGCTCCTAGTTACAGAACTGAACCTCACATGGAAACGTATTTCACTGATCTTGGTGTTGACTATGGCAGTTTCTCATTGGTATCAACTGCCCACCACCTGGTGATACAGTTTAGCCAGTTTGGATGTTGCAAAATCCAATCAATACTCTTAGGCTGATTGAGAAGGGGACTCTTAGCAAACACAGCTAAAATCTATTTCTGAGCTGTAATGGGAAAGACAGAGGGAAAGACTCACAGATGCTGCCCTCCTGGCAGGAGCTCATAAGCATGCTTAGCATGATGAGAACAGAGTCCAGGAGAAGGTAGAGACTCAAAGAAAATAAACAGCTGTGATTCTTCCTGCCTAACTATCTCCTGAAGAGGAGAAACTGCAGACAGCCACAGATATATCTCCCTGCCTAGATTTCAAGGAAGACTCAGCCTGTGTGGCTGGGAAGAATAAGGATAATCTATAGACTAGGGGTATCATAAAAGCCAAGTGAAGGGGGTGTTTCACAGAGGAGTGGTGGATGGGGTGAAATGCTGTGGAGAGTTCAAGGCAGTTGAGGACTAAAATGTGTTTATTTGATTTGGCAACTAGATGGTCACTGGGACATTTATGAAAAACTGGGCTAAAGAATAACAAAAGGATCAACAAAAGACTTGGCTTTTTTTTTTTTTTTTGTACTGGGGATTGAACCCAGGGGTACTTTACCACTGAGATACATCCCAGCCTCTTTTGTTTTTTATTTTGAGACAGGGTTTTATTAAGTTTCTAAGTCTGGCCTTAAACTTGAATCATCTTGAATTGCTGGGATTAAAGGAGTAAAATATATACACACACACATACACATACATACACATATATATTTTTTAAACAAAATTATCTTTCCAAGTTGCTGAGATTATAGGAGTACCAAATTAAAAAAAATATGTGTATATGTGTATATTTTTTAAACAAGCTTAGCTAATAAGGGAAGAGTGCAAAGGACAACAAACCCTAAACATTTTTATTAATTGTGTGAGAACTTTGGTTGCTTGCAGAGTACTTGGAGGTAACCAAAGGAGAGGGAGACAGAAGACCCCAGGAAGTGGGAGCAGCAGTGAGGGAGCAAAGCCTTGAAGGCATATAACAGGATTTATGAAATAGAAAACTAGGAGGAAGAGGGAAGGAAATGAGGAGAGGTACCAACAGATGTCAATAGGAGGGAGAGAGAAAAGTGGGCAAGAAAGTTCTTGCTTTGATCTCACTTCTGTGAAGCAGACACTGAGGTCAGTCATTTTGCTGAGAGCTAACACAAAGGGCATGGATAGGAAAGAAGAGTAATGACAAGTTAATGAATTTCCAATAAATACTGGGCCTGTCAATTATGAGTGTGTCACATTTAGCAGCCAGGAAAAAGGAGAAGAAAATAGGCTGATGCAGAAAATGGAGGAGGGTTGATAGGTCCAGCAAAAGTTGGAGGGAATGGGAAAATTTAGGATGCTGATAAAAATATCAGCGTATGATGAGCCCTGGATTCAGGCTGAAGAGAGGAAGAAATCCCAGAGAAGGCTAAAAGTCTGGGAGAAGAGAGAAAGCTGAGGTCATGAAATCAACTAAAGAAACAGGAAATTTCAGCAGCAAGATCAGGGGAGTAAGAGAAGAGGAAGCACAATCTAGAAGGAGCAAAGGCTTATATAGGAGTTCAATAGGTAAACTCATGGAGTGAGAGAGGGAGTAGAGCAAAGCCCAAAAGGAGCCTAGATCTTAGGAGCCAGGCAAAGACAGGAAACCAGAATCCACCTAATTGATGACAGGGCTGACATGCAACAGAGCCTAAGAAGGGTCTGGTGGCTGCCCTCCACAAGGGGGTACCTGAGGCAGGCAGGGTGTGTAGGCAATAATTTAGAATTCAGAAAGGGGGGCTAGGGTTGTGGCTCAGTGGTAGAATGCATGCCTTGCATGTGTGAGGCACTGGGTTCGATTCCCATCACCACATATAAATAAATGAATAAAAAAAAAGGTCTATCGACAACTAAAAAAAATTTTTTTTAAAGAATTCAAAATGGGTCAATCTACCCATGTTCTACAGAAGAATGCTTTACAAATTCATTCTGCACCAATTTTTGCACTAAAATCTCCTTTGTATAAACTAAAACCAGTCTACTATTCCACTTCAATTTCTCTTCTAGGATTCCAAGGTGTACCATGAGAACCCAGAACTAACTATATTTGCAATACCCAGCTTTGTCAAGGGTCAAAGAGCTCAACTGAATTCAAAATGGGGCCATTATGGGAATAAGTCAATGTAGGATCAGCATAAATGTTAGCAAAAAGCCTCTGAAGGCAGTTTCTTGGTGAGTAGGATTTTTTTTTTAATTTATAAAAAGTCATGTTCTGGGGCTGGAGTTGTATCTCAGTAGTAGAGCACTTGCTTCACAATTGTGAGGTACTAGGTTTGATCCTAGCACCACATAAAAACAAATAAAGACATTGAGTCCATATACAAAAAAAAATTTTTTTAAAGTCATGTTCTGTCAGGTGCAGTGGCACACATCTGTAATTCCAGTAGCTCGGGAGACTGAGGCAGGAGGACCACAAATTCAAAGCCAGCCTCAGCAACTTAACAAGGCCCTAAAGCAACTTAGTGAGACCCTGTCTCTAAATAAAACATATTTTTAAAAATTGCTGGGGATGAGGCTTCATGGTTAAGCGCCCCTGGTTTCAATCCCTGGTACAAAAAAAAAAGACATGTTCTATTTTCTGCATGCAGAAACAAAATAAGATAAAACTATAACTCAGAAAGTTGGTACTGCAAGGAAAATCCAGGGATAGGATAATGCCAAGGGTAACCACTGTAACCACTGTAGGGAAGGTATGATGGACCAGGGCCTCACACCTTTTCGGAAAAGAACACCCTACTTCTCACCCATTCCTGCTCAGGACCTAATGTGAACCTCTTAGCATGCAGGGTCTCATGGAAGGAAATATGAGACTCTCCACTACATTACTAAGATCTCCTGACCTAGCAACTGATCCTTGATAGGCCACATCCAAGCTGGGAGCTTTATTGATAGAAGGGAAAGCGAGTTTTTAACTAAACATTTATGCTTCAAGTTTGTGGTCTCCAACTGATCCTGGGGAGTGATCTCAATCAGGTTTAAGCCTGTCACATCTCTCACTGGCTTTCCAATGCCCAAATATCATGAAGTTCACTCAGGAGCAGTGGGGAATATGGGTCACATGAAGGTAAGGTGGACAAGGACAGGAATTAATAAGGCAAATATAGAAGGGACCTTGCCAAGCCAGCTAAATAGAGGAAAAATATTCAAAAATTGAGAGGGAAATTGCCAGAGCCCAAAGCAGAAAGCCATGTCGCCCCCAAAATCAAGACCTAAATTCAAAGATCACCTGCCTACTAGTGTACTAAAGACTTGGTTGACACAAACTAGGAAGCAGGATTATGGAAGCCCACCTACTTAGGAGGGAATGGCATACTCTGCTGAAAGAATGGCAAGTCAATGGGCAAAGGTGCCATGAAGTGAAAACAATGTCTCAGCCTGGGTGGAGAAGTAAATGAGTAGTATGTACCATCAATTCACAAAGAGAGAAGAAATGTTTCTGATTTTTTAAAAAAATGCTTATTATCAAAGTCCTACAAACAAGAATTTTCTTAAACAGCATCTGTTAGTAAAAACAGAGCCACAACTTAAACCTCCCCTGAAAGCAGCCATACAATTATAGGGCCAGGGGGAGCTGCCTCAGGGCCAGGCCAACAATATCAACCAAGTTCCTACTTGGGAGGAAGCCTGACCCACAGTTTTATGCAACTTCCTCATGAACACCCTATATGAACCATGAAGATCCATTTGAGACACAGCCTGGAGCTCCTGTTCACACATGGTGTCCAGAATGCTTCCTTCAGCATTCTAGGAGAACTAAGGTCCTGAAGTTGCTTTAGGGTCACCAAAGGACCCTAGCTTCTCACCTCTCAAATTTCTTCTCCTCCACCCTTGACAGAACTTCCTCCAGGAATTCCTGGGTCTATCTCCTGATGGTCCCATGGCCTTTTCCAACTTTCAACATAAAAGGATATGGTGGAGTGTTTTTCTGGGCTGTGGACAGTCTGGAGGCAAGCTAGTTAGGAGACTCACTTCTGATCTTTGGCTCTGTGAATATGGAGAGGTGGAGAACTAGGAAAGGCCAGGAGGAGAGAACAGGAAGAGAGCTCTGGCAGAGTAAGCTGAGTGTGGTCATTCTCCTTGCCCAGGGAACTCTGTATCTGAAGCAAACAGCAGCTGCCTCACAGCTTTCTGATGCAGAACTCAGATGTCTGAATGGAGATGAAAAAGGAGTAGCTACTGACAAGCACGATGATCACTTCTAGGAAGTCAGGTTCTGACACCAAGGAAGTGCTATTAGCACAAAATAAGCAGCACAAAGGGCAGACTCCAAAGTTGGCATCTTGATGCAAGTGAAATCTGAGCCAGATCTAAGATATCTTTGCACAGCCACCCAGCTCAGGCAAGAATGCCATACCATCCAGAGCATCTTCACAGCAGCCACTTAAGTCAACTTCAGGAAAGGGCGTATGAAAAACAAGTACCCTGAAAACCGTTAGAACCTACATAGGCACCAATTGAGATCTATGGCCTCTAGATGCCTCCTTGTTCTGCCTATGACAGGTGCCTCTGTCCTGACAGGACAAGCAATGGTAAACAGTGACAATCTTTGGCTATGCTGGGCCAGGGATCATAGACCTGCCATGTGTCCAAACTTCTTCCCTTCTTTTACCTACTTTCTGAGCCAGGAGGAGATAATATACTCTGCTCCTGAGCCCTGGACACTGAAAGGTGAGGAAGGTCTGCTTTCCTCAGTGGAGAGAATCACCAAGGAATTTAGGTCCTTCTGAGCCTGACCAGGCATGGTCTTGTCAAGGTGACCCATACATCTGATTACTCCAGAAACAAGGAACATCTCTCCCTCTTTCCTCTTTATTACTGAATCTTCTCTGTAGTGGATGCGCTATGGCTCCCAAATAAATGCTGTAGATGCAAATGACAAGGAAGAGCACTACACAGCTCAACAAGACTCATCTCACATCCACATTCTGAAGAGTAAGCTGAAGGATGGGGAGGAACAGTCAAAAGGACGGGACACCAGCCACCAGAGTGCTCGGTCTCCTTCCAGCTCTCACACCTGTGAGATGCTGTTGGCCAGGCGGAACGACATTCTCTTTGCTTTTTCATTCTCCTGAGAGAAAAAATAAATATATTTGGAATTAGAATAGCCATATGTAGGATTTATTAACATGAAAAGGCCACATGTTAAGACTCAGATTCTCTAGAGTCAGTGTCTATCCTAGGAATGCAACAGCAAAACTTATTGAAGCCGCTATACCTAATATGCTAAGTATCGTAAATAACCAGGGATGGTTAGTCAGCTCCTGGCACACTGGGTAAACATTACATTTCTGAGGAATTTAATAGCAATGACTTGAAATTTCAGGCCCATACAGGTGGGACCAGAGACGTTCTCTCTGCTGTAAGCAAAACCTCTCCTTCCTTCTACACACTAAGAGGCTGAAAAAGATCCCTGCTTTTCTCCCTCAAACCCAAAGTAAAGATCAGGCACTGAGACTAGATTCTTCTCTTCTTATTGGCATCACAGTGTAGTATAACCAGCACTGATCTTGGAGTCAAGACAACTCGTTGCTCCCCCAGTTCTGCTGCTAATTTTCTGGGTAACACTGGGTAGGTACATGCATCTCTCTAAACATCAAGCCTCACTAGTAACTGGAGTTGGTGAGCCACACACTGCCCTGCCTCCCTTATTTTATAAGGGGTTTGAAGTGAGGGTTCATTTTCACCACTATCTCTTGTGCTACCCAAGCAGCTTCACTTTAGCTTGCTTTATACCTGTTGTTCAGCTACCCCTTGCCTGCCCAATCACTCACCCACGTACAAGCCTGCCAGCTGGCAGTAAAGCTTTACCATATGTCTTCGCCGCCTCTTGGGTTGGATGCCTTCCTGAACACAGGGGGGCCACGGGAAGCCCTGAGGGGTGGAACATCCACTCTCACTAGACACCTCCTCGGAGTCTGAGTCTTGCTGCCTTGGCTGGGCAAACTGTTTCTCTGGGTAGATCTCCTTCAACCATCCCTCAAAGAATACTTCCAGGCAGCGGCCAGCCTCTGCAACCTCTGAGTCAGGCTGATGGGGAAAAGAGCAGTGGTGGTTGGCCTGTTTCTACCAGCCCAACTCTTCCAGGCCCCTCCCTCAAGAGCAATACAGAGAGCACAAAGCCTATCTGGCCTATTCTGGGATCGCATCCTGGGTTGTCTGGAACTTGGTATTTTCTCCTACGACTCAGGATAACCAATTTGGTACAACTCTTAAAGTAGAAGTGACATTAACAGGTACCCACAAGTGGCCAGTTACTAACACCTCTCTATCTTCCTCCTGAGTCCATGCTGAGGGTTGAGTATGGGATAGAGCTTTAAAACTCACCACAGTAGACCTCAGGACTCCTCTTAGGTCTTCCTGGCAGCTCCGAACCAAACCTGATCCCCATACCCCAACCCTCACTTCAGCCATTATAAACTTTGGGTCACTGGGTAATAGAAAAGATGAAAAATGGAAAAGACATACATAATTAAATTTAGCACAGTTCCAGAACATGAGGCGCACGTCTGATACCACCTCCTCTGGGGTGGTATAATGAGCTGGGTCCTTCTTTTGAAGCTTCCTCCGGATGATTGACAGGTCCATGGGCCTCTTGATAATCTGATAATAATGTCGCGCCTTGGGAAGGAGAGAAGAGGAAAAGAAGGAAAGAAAGAAGAGAAAAGAATAGGTATAGATAAAAGAGGCAGAGAATGAGTTGGAATATAAGTGAAAGAATAGAAGAAAGATGAGAAACAGCAGGAATAAAATTATGGAGAAGACAAAAAAAAGAAATAGGAGGAATGTATCACTTGCCAAGTCAAGTCTGATGCAGCAGCAGTTGTGGCAAGCTGGAGAATAAAGACTGGACTGGCCATGGCCCCCAGGGTCCCCTGGACCATCCACAAATTAATACTGTCACTATTCCAATGGTTGAATCCTGAGCCCCCTGGGTACACCACCATGATCCTGCCCCATGGTTGAATCCTGAGCCCCCTGAGTACACCATCATGATCCTGCCCCATGGCCTAGGCCCTCTGAGCAGAAATGACAGTAGCAAGCAGAAACAGTAAGGTTTTCCTTACCAAGGGGCTGACAGGTTCATGGAAGGGCAGACTGAGGCTATTGCAGCACAAGGACAATACCAGCTTCTCACATTTCTGCAGAAATCATAATTGGCAACAGTGTCACTTTGTTCTGGCCCATTTCAAAAATCAAATCAAACACGAGAAACCTAATAACTCTCTGGCTTTGTCCCACAGGTTTCCAATCATAATACTAAGGCACAGTTCAGACTCCCAAGCCAGAGGAAAGCTTTTAGGAGAATGAAAACCACACAAATTCCCATTGGCCAAGTTATCAGCCACAGTCCAAAAGAAAGGCACCCAGAAGCAGGTCTCACCCTTCTGAAAGACCTCAGCCCCTTTTAGGCACAGAGTGCTTTTCCAAGCAGAAAACCTTGTTTCTAGAGACCCTTCCCTACCTTCTGATCACATGTGCTCAGGCCAGGAAGTACCCGCACTCCAGGCTGGCTATAGCGAGCATTCTCACAGTCATATTCCATCTCGGGCTGCGTCAAGCTGCAACACAAGGTACACACCCACTCTCCCCTGCATAGATAGGTGAGGCCATGTTAAGCTTCAGCAAATTGCCCAGAGCACCCTTCCCTCTCCCTCTCCTTCAAGACAAGCATCGAGGCAACAGTGTGGGAAACTGAGTCTGTAGCTCTTCACCTGAGGCAATGGCTTCCTAGCAATGAGCTTGAAAGAAATTCAGTAACTCAGGATTTAGTGAATCCAGAAAAAATATTTAGGAAGAAGGCAGGGAAGAAGTACAGAGACAAGTCTTTGCATAGGAAGAAGTTCAGAACAGAGGCAGAAGGAAAGTCAACCAAATTTTTAACATCTACCTATCTGAGTGCAGAAGGCACATAGAGGGCCCACTAACTCACAGACCTGCATTTCATGTAGGCCCAGAAGAGGGGAGTAGGCCCACCCTGGGAAGTTCTGTGGGACTGACCTAGAATAATAATATAATAATAGAAGATAACCCTGGTAGCCAGGCGATGGCACTGGATTGGTATGACTCACCCTGGGAAGCTGAGCAAAGCTGGCACATGGCAGGAAAGGTGAAACACTTTGGGGCAGCGGTCACAGCACAGCAACTCTCCACCATTGAGACACACAGCACAGAAGTCCTCATTCTCTATTGGGACTTGGGGACCCTTCTTGGCTCCAGGAATTCGAGAAATGAGTCTGTGTTCTTCAGGATTTGTACTTTCCACCTCTGGTGGCTGCTGCCCAGCCAGGGAAGTGACAGTGACCTTTCTTCCCCCCAGACCTGGGGCCTGGATGGCATCAGGCAGGCTGTCCTGGCTAACCTTGGGGAAGAAGTGAGTCTGAGTAGTCAGAGAACAGTACTAACAAGATGTAGAGGGACACAGTGGGAGGGACTGACAAGCCCTGAGCACTTTATATAAGAATCATTTCTTCCAGAACTGCAAGCTAGCCAAGTCCCACAAGTGCTGGGACAGCTTGCTCCTGCTATGAACCTCAGAGACCCCTTACAGCAGAGGACAAAGTCTAGCCAAGCTACACCCTCACTCAGAGACTCAGGAGAGGCCCCCGAGCCAGAATTCTAGCTGCAGCAGAGAGAAAGGAGAGACTCTTGGACTGGGCCAAGGTTTAAGGTCAAAACATAGTAAAGTGGTACCTTAATGGACATGCTGGAGGATTCAGTGCCACATTCAATAACCAGCAAGAAGCTCCCATCCTGATCATTTTTCTGAGGCTTCAGCTTGAACACAGGCATCTCTCCCGAGGAAGCAGCACAGATCTTGAGTCGCTCCAGTCGCACATAGGGAATCTTGGGCTCACTGTTGAAAGCTCTGTGGCAAAAGAGATATCCTGGGTATCAGCAAGAGCCTCCTCTGATCCCAACCTCTAAGTCAGGCTCATCTGTGATCCCACAACTGAGTAACTACTCAAGATCTCCTCGGTCCAACCCCCTGAGGTCCACATCTTGCCAGCTCTGCCTAGCCAGACCCTGTCAGACACTGGGAAGCCCTTTGTGTAGTCCCTGTCAAAGAAGGAAGCTCCACGAAGAGCAAGGACTACACACAGAGTGCATGCCTCCTGGGGCAGGAGCCAGGACACCCTCCCACAATCATCCCAGACATCCAACCATACACACCCCACTTGAGGGCCTGGGAGTCAAAGAAGACAGAAGCAGGAAAATTTCTGCTTCTAGTTAAGTCAAGAAGGATGCTTACTTCTTGTACAGGACATAAAGTTGTTTGGAGTTGGAGGCGGGGGTTGACCAAGAGTCTGTTACCTGATGCTCTGATTCTCTTTTTTATCCAGCTCTAAGGGTCTTTGTTCAAAATTCTGATATTCTAAAGCAAAAGACAAATAAATACCTGTGATGATATACTCTGTCACCTGTACCTTCCACTCATATCTGTTATTCACACATCTGGCCACACACATCACATAATTGTTCCCTACACTCTAATGATTCATAATGGTGGCAATCCCACCATGGATATTCTTCCTGGAGGCCACCTTCTTTCAAGGATGAGCACAGATAATGCTCAGAGGCTGCCCACAGGTGAGTGTTGGGTCAGGCACTGAGGGGCCAGCTTCTCACCTTTGAAATGAGCTCACAAATCACTTGTTTCCAGTACTCTGGTAACACTTGCTCTGAGATGTCATTCTGTTCTTCCTTTTCAGTCAAGGGCTGGGATTCCAGAACTGCCTGAGAATCCAGCTCACACTCTGTGAGCTAGAGGCTTCAGGGAGCCCTCTCCTGTATAGCACAGTCTTCATGGATGGACAGGGAGCAGTGGAGGCAAATAGAGGGAACTAGCACTTGTTGAAAGCACCCAGTGAGCACTGGGCACTGTCCTAGGCACTTTACATAGGCAAGCAGGATCCAGAAGAATAAATCCAACTACATAAAATGCAGGGTTACATTATTGGGTATAATAAGAGCCAATAATTTTTGGTTGGCCTTTCAATGTGAGAAAAAAGGGGAAAATATTTCTTTCATTTTCTGTGATTAAATCTATACAAAATAGACTGATCATTACAAATTAAGCATACATTGTACTTTGAACTAAGAAAGTCCCAGGTGATCAATGGTACTCAATTCCAGACTTTCTTACCAGCAGAAATAAACAAATCACCTTCCACAGAAGAAACAAATCTTAGCTTAGCCCAGTTTGAGAAGGAGTGTGGGTAACTAAAAAGAAAATAAGAGCCAATCTCCAATGTTCCAAAATCTCTTTTCTATGTGGAACAACACAAAATTCACAGTATGTCTGGATACAAGGAAAATTCTTGCTACTACAGAGTAAGTTGTTAAGTTAGTTCTCTGCAGTTATTTGTCCCAGTAGCCTATGAAGTCAGTATGATTAGTCCCATTTACAGAGAAAGAAATCAGTTCTGGGATATTAGGTATATCACTCAAAATCAAATAAAAAACACAGTGCTGGTATTCTAACTTAAGTATGTCCAACTCTAAAGTCAGATGTGCTTTTTTACCTATAATATTTTCCCCAGCCTAGCCACCTTGAAGTGAGTTCTTCCAGTCTCCCACTACATGCAACCCAGACCCCAGGACTTTTTGCATGGGGAATGTTACAAGAAAGCTGGCCACATGGATCAGCCCTGGCCACAGTGAGGAAAGCAGAACAGAGGAACTCGCTTCTGGAGAGGTATATTTAGCCTCAGAGAGAAGCAGCACTTCTCAAGCTTAGAGCCTATCTGCTGCCCTGTACTTCACCTAAACGTGCTTAGTCCATCTGCACAAGTCTATGGTCAACATGAAGGCAGGTTTCTTACTTGAGTCTCACCTTGTGGGTTCCGGTACTGCTGTAGAGCTTTAGATGTGTTGATCACCGGTGCCAGGGGAGGTCTTTTCACAGAGAGATTAATTGGCTCCTCTAATTCTGAGGTAATAGCCAAGTCTTTGGGCACATCCAGCCCAGGGGCCATGGGGCCTTGTCCCACTGAGTCAGTAAAGTGAGAAGAATCCTCACTTTCCATCTTCCAAAAAAGAAAAGACAACAAGAATCAAAGAATTTTTGCCATCAGTGGTCCCAGAGCTATTAAGCTAAAGCCAGGATAAGACCTTCAGCGGCCAAGTTTTTACCCAGTGACAAGCAGAAGAGGTTAACTGACATTTCCCTATGACTTACCTTACATAGGGCATTTCTCAGGGAGGGGTCAACTCCATCCTTGGGGCATAGGCTCTCTACAGCTCGGCCAGGGTCAGGACTGGAAGTGGATCCAGTTTCCAGCTGCATGTCAGAAACCAGGGGCATGCTCTTCAAAGGACAAGTCGCTAGACTTGGCATAGCTTGGGTGTGAGCAGACAGTAGGCTGGGCCTGGCCTGAGAATGGTCACTTGCTAGGCTTGTGATGGCTGGGGAGGTCTCATTCATCATGTTGGGCATGGACTGGAATGTGCCATGCACAAGGCTTGGTATGACCTGTAGATGACTGGTTGTCGGGCTGGGCATGGTATGGTTTTGAACACTCGTCAGGCTGGACACAGCTTGTGGGGGGCCACTCAGCAGACTGGGTACTGCCTGAGGAGGGCCAGGTGTCAGGCTTCTCACACTCTGAACCTGTGGTTCTAGGGTCCTTGCCAGCTTGGTAGATGACAACTCCATCTCCAAAGTGTTGGAAAAGCCCATGATGCTCACCGAGGTGGAGTTCTATAGGAGCAGAGACAAAGGGTAGTCAGGCTGTTAGCTGAGAATGGCAGGAGGGAGAGGGGAGATCCATCCCACAAGAGTTCCCATGCTCAGATTCCTCTCTGGCCTCTAAGCCTAAGAGAGATGGGGAACTTGGGCAGCACATGAATTTCTATTCAAATCCTTGACACCAAGGAAGTTCTTAGGCTATGACACAGAGAGGGAGGCACAGGTTGAGGACACTGGTATTGGGTGGAGGTAGGGAACAGACAATGAGAAAGAGAAAGCCTACCATTTGACCTAAGGTAGACACACACACACACACACACACACACACACACACACACACAATCAATCAATCAACCACCTCTCCCACCTTCACTCCTGTGCTTAAGCAAAGAGTCAGTAAGACTGCCCTCTAATTTCACATTCCTCTCTTACTATACCACTGGTGATTTCTTTTCCTTTCAAAGTGTTCTAAAGTTTAGTTTCCAACATAAAAGTGGCAGGAGGTTAAGACGGCTCAAATTCTGATCTGCCTCAGAACTTCTTTTTTGAGAGGATGCCAATGCTGAGGGAGTCCCAATCAGCCTGGGGGACATGGGTAAACTCCAGGGCCTCTTCTATGCTTTTTCAAATAAACTCCAAGTACCACCAGCATTTGATAAAAGCTTTAACTAAGATATCTGAAGGTCTTTTCTAGCCCTAATATACCTGCCAAAGACATTCCAAGTCAAAGAAAGGGAACTTGTGAGCAACTAACTTAAGATGATCTCAGACATTTTTGCCATCAGCAGTCCCACAGCCATTAAGCTAAGGCCTTCAGTAGCCAATCTTTTGCCCAGTGAAAAGCAGAGGAAATTGACTGACATTCCCCCAAGTTGAGGGAATATAAATCACTGAATGAAGCAATGATGTTCCAGCTCCAAAAGTTCTTTTCTTATATAAAACTACAGAATGACCCAAGGAGAAGAGAACTAAAGGGTTGATGAAAAGAAATAAAAAATATATAGACTGCTGCATTTGAATCTATTTAGCTTTTCCGATTAAAGAAACATTTGATGCAAGAGAGAAGGCTAAACATTTGATGCAGGAGAGACTAGTCTAAATCTAACCTTCATGAATTTATAAGTTCTGGTTTTTTTAATGCTAAATAAATAGCAATTTAACTATTTAAAATATTAAAGGGAAAACAAAGAATAAGAATCTCTAAGCTTCTAAAATCAGTTTTCCACATCTGTCATTCTTTTCCCCATATATGAAAAATTCAAATTTCCTTAGGAAAATAAACACTTTGAATACATTCTCAAGTTCCAATATAAATTCAATAAAACCACTTCATAGTGAAGAAAGACTGTCCTCATCTCAGTGAATGTCACTCCTAGTCACCCAGCTCTGCAAGTCAGACCCCAGGTGGGAGGTATCAACGGTGTACCCCTCCTCCCTCACCCAAGCTAAAAGCAGGCCCATCAGTTCTGCCTTAAATATCTCTCAGATATACTTACTAATTCCTCTCTCTACTTATGGTTCACTAGCCTCACCTACTTTCATAGCTCCCTAGACAACAGGCATGGCCTTGTCAGTAAAGAAATACTTTAAAACATGCATATGGTCATCATTCCTTTTCATAAAACCCTGCAGTGCATTCTACTCTTCTCAGGATGAATACAAAAATGCTTAACAGTTCCCAAAGGGTCTATGTTCTGACATTCTCCTTTACAGTCACAGCCCATACTACAACCCACTCCCCATTCTCTGAGCTCCAGACGTTATCTTCAGACATTATCTTCAATTCCTGTATCATTCAAGCACCCCCAGCCCTCACCCACTCTAGAAAGACTGCTTCCTTTGTGAATATTCTCCCACCCCTGTACCCTGTTCCACAATCATGTAGAACTCGGCTCAGCTGCCAATATTGCAACAAAGCATTCTTTCATTCTCAAGTCCAGACCAGGCCACCCTACACACCTTTTATGTTCTCATAATGCCTTGTCCTTGTACTTTTAGCCTTACAGCCCAATTTGTGATAGCATTTAATTAATTTGATTCCCATTGCCAAACAGTGAATTCTATTAGGGCATGAATTTTGTCTATTTTGTATTTCTAAAGCCAAGAGCAGTGCCTGAATGAAAAAAAAAATGAATTAATGTGCTACACCTAAAATTTCATAGCACTACATGACTGTTTATTCTAAATCTTAACCAAATGAACAGCAGCTTTATTCTACTAACAACTGAGTCTATGAGTTTCCCTTAAATAATTACTTTTTTGTATTGCTAAAATTTATTGCAAATATTATATGCAAGGCAATTTGCTAAGTGTTTTACATATATTATCTCATTTTATCCTCACAAAAATCATTTAAGAGTTGTTGTGAAGGTTAAAGAAATAATCCATTTAAACATTTAGAACAAATGAGAAAGCCATTAGTTTCTAGCTTCAGCTCCTTAAGCTGGGATTGTGCCTAGTTTCCCAATTTGGTTTATGCATTCTAGCACACTGTAGATACTCAATAAACACCACCTGTTTCTCCCATTTCTCCTGTTATTGTTATTATTTTTGTTGTAGCCTTAATTTTACATGAGAAAATTAGAGTCAGAAAGGCAACTTAGGGTTTTTATGTTTTTATAAGACATAATTTTGTAATTTTCATTTATTTGTGAAATAGGGTATATTAAAATAAAATTGAGCTTGGACATGGTGGCACATTCCTGTAATCCAAATGGCTTGGGAGGTGAGGCAGGAGGATCACAAGTTCAAAGCCAGTCTCAGCAAATTAGTGAGGCCCTAAGAAACTTAGCAAGATGCTGTCTCAAAATAAAATATAACAAAAGGTTTGGGGATGTGGCTCAATGATTAAGTGTGCCTGGGTTCAATCCCCAGTACCAAAAACATAAAATAAAATAAAGTTGATTTTTATATTAATCTCATCCAGAGATCTTGCTAAAGTCACTCTGTAATTTTACTTTGGATTTTCTGTGTGCATAAATAAGGTAATCTATGAAGAGTGAATTTTAATTTTCTTTCTTACTTTACTCCACGTATAAGGATGAATACAAGTAGTGATGTCATCCTACTTGCATTCCTGATTGCAGAGGATCCTTTCAATATTTCACCAAGTATACTAAGTTTTCATAGCTTTAGAATCCAGACCTCTGGTACCAAAGCCACACTCTTAATTTTGGCCTTGCTCTCTCTACCCATCCCTGGGCTGACTCCCCTTCACACACTCTCTCTCTCTCTCTCTCTCTCTCTCTCTCTCTCTCTCTCTCTCTCTCTCTCGTTTTTCTATTCTTCAATTTCTTTATCCTTCCCTATCCTCCTTGCCCTCTCTCATGGCCTTTCCTTTAATTTTCTGTTTTTATTTCTTATTATCATCTCTTTCTGTTTTCTCCCTGCCCCTGTCCTTTATTTAACAGCATTAGTAAAAATTATACTTCTGATTCTTGATTCTCAATTTCAAAAGCAGATGAGTTAAATATCTTTTCTCTCTCCAAAGAAAATTTTGCTTTTTACATGTTCCTTGATAATTCAATAATCTTATATAAAAGGGCTTCAATTTGTTCTACAGTGTAAGTCCCAAGGGAAAAAAATGATTAGAGAGGTAAGAGGAACGCACAAACCAAATTGGGAAACTAGGCACAAAGCCCAGCTTTAGCTTAAGGGGCTAAAGCTAGAAACCAATGGCTTCCTCAATATACCCAGGACTGCATCCCTTGGTGTCCTCTAGTTGTCCTGGCTACACACTATGATAGCTTTCTAACAACTTACATATCCTCATCTGTAGACACAAATACCCAGTGTTATTGCATTCCCTTTTGTAATATACAACAGTCCAATCCTTTGAACTGGATTTTTTTTTACCTTTTCCCCTCTTGACATGTATTTATAATGCAGTTCTGGCATTCATTTCATCTACCATGCTGGACATTGAGAATTAAATTGATAGCTCTCAATGAGATCCTTGCTGCTAAGCATTAAGAATATCAAAATCCATTGAGACCATCCAACTAATAATGGTATGATGCTGTATGTCACAGATATGCACACAAGATAAAATCCCCAAGGGCAAAATTTGCCAGAGAAAAGATAGACATCACATTTGTTGGATATCAACCTCCTATGCTAATTGCTTATAAGATGTGAGTTAATCAAAGGATAGGGCAGAGGAAGACATGTAGACTGAGCCATGAAAGAATTCTAAAGTGAACTTGCTGGATCTGCTCCCATAATACCCAGAAGACAGTATGCAGTAGGTTATATGTCCTAAGATACCACAGACTAGAGTGGTCTCTTTCATCTTCATGTCTTTAGCCAAATTCAAGGAGGCCAATGCTATAAGGAAGTAAGCTAAAGCTCTGGTAACAAGAACCTGGAGGAACTTCCATCAAAGAAGAAACCCAGGGAAAGTGCTTTGAGGAAACCAGTCCCAACCCCATTTCTATAGGCTACACAAACACAATAGCACTTCTGGAACCTATATATGCTGTGTACTAGTTATTTTGATACTTCATCTGACTCTCTGGAAGGAAGAGCTACAAAATATTAAATCAAAAATTACTTATTTCATGTACAGGAAGAAAAGAGTAGAGTTGAAAGCCTCTATGCTACTCTGCTGTTGGTGCTACAAGATGAGTGCAGGCAAGGGGAGGGCCAACTTTCAAGGCAAGGAATGAGCCTGAGTCTCTAGGGCCAGGAAGGAAAGAAAGGGCTTCTTGAGAGCATACTAGGTCTAGAGAAGGGATTGGGAAGGTGGCTGTATTGCCTCACATACAGAAGCCACCCATCTGCCAGTGGAGATGAAAGTGTCAACTATCTCCAGCACCCAGAATTGTACAGAGGACAAATGAGAGAAGGCAAAAGTGCATTTCCCACCATAAAGTCTTATAGGGTCCATCACTTACTCTTCTAGGCTGTCAACTACATAACTGACACCTTGAATTAATCATATATAAAACAGATTTCATGGATGAAAATATGCATAGTGAGGAAGTGAAAATAAACTATTTCCTAGTTCAGAAATAAAAAGGCAAAATGCCAAAAACATGTATCAACTCAGGTCATCTTTCGCAGATGAAGGGAGATGATCCTGGCCTAAAGAACTTCCCCTTATCTCCCTCAACTAGCATATCCTCACTTGTTTCTAATTTTCTCTCACTCTCCCAAACTGTATGTTCCTATCCCTGTCTTCTTCCTCTTCTTGTCTCTTGTCATTCTCTGCCTCCTTGTCTCCATCTGCTGCCTGTCTGACTTGTCTGAAATGCCATGCCTGGAGTAAATTTAACCTTTCTTTACCATCTGACTTGGCTCCCCTCCTGACCTGAGACCTCCCTAAGCTGTCTGGCTTTCAATATCTCTTCTGTCAGTCGCCTGGAGCCCTTCATCTATCTAACTTCTGCTTGATCTGTTATCTGCAGCCATCTCTCTCTCCACCCTCACCAACTGGATCTCTTTCTGGAGCTCAATGTGTTGACATTATTGTTCTAATGCTTGCCACATGGTATTGTCAAAATTAAGAGAAAGCATTGTTTTCTCATTTAAACAGTTGGAAGGGAAACTGAGGCACAAGAGTGATTTCTCAGATTTCCCAAGCCTCATACAGGCCCAAGACTACAAATCCAGCCCCAGCCTGAAAATCCACTGGCTGGTCTTAATTTTGTGCCAATAGCTAGAATGCCAGTACCCTAGTAAGAAGTGATTACGAAGTCAATAAACGGACACTTAGTTCACATGCCCTGAGTTTAATATTAGTGTTAGGTTCTTACAGTTAGATAATATTACTATAGAGATGAAGTAATGCAGTTAGAGTAGCATTCTACATAAGTTAATTTTCCAGATATCTGAAACACACTTTTTTTCAATAACAAAATGCAATTGGCTTAGACTTTATTTTGAATGGGAGTACGCTTAAAACACTTTACACACTACCCTGTCTTATTAAACAGAGTAAATGGAGCCTAGTAAGTCAAGAATTTTTGGTGAGCTACTAATTAGTCCAGAGATGCTCTCAGGAACTACTAAGAATGGAGAGTTTAGTTTGCCCTTTCAATGAATGACCTCATACAGTGGCACTTTTCCAGGCCATGCATCTTGCCTTCTCTCTGTTGTGAGCTGCCATTATAGAAGTCCTTATTCCTGCTTCTAATCTGCTTACTATTTTAATATAGGAAAAGTATAAATTTCAGAAAAAAACATATCTAAGCTTGCTAGATAAAAAATGCTGATGGATAACTGAGTGTGGTTATGGTTTCATACAGAAAATAATGTGTGGGGTTTGTGACATCTGCTTTTGTTGCTGCTTTTGTTTGCCTGCTTATATCCTTTATAAGGATTTTCCCTCCAGTGGTTAAAATCACCAAAGACTACTTGGGAATTTTGTCTTGGAAATACACTAAAAGCTTTCACTCTGCCTGAGGAAACAGAAAAGAAAACAAGGACAGAGGTAAACAGATTTGTGAATTAAACTCTTGAAATATTTGAGGGCTTCAACTTCTTCAATATTAGGCAGATTGGTTTAATAGCAGTATATTTTGAAGTAGCTGGATAAGATAAGTGAAGAATAGATTAACTTTTCCAGTAATTGGTTTTACATGTTGATTTTTATAGTAAAGTTGTTGCTCTTGTTGACAGTAAATGATTTTCCATCTCAAATGAAAAGCTCTTGTACTACTGAAGGCTATTCCTATGGAAGTAAATATGCTGATATATGCAAACTGACCAAAATCAGTTGGAAAAAGGTTCATGGGCAATAAAAAAAGTGCCCTGTGCCCTGATGACCTGGGAATATCACAAAAGTAAAGAGGAGCCGGGTGCAGTGGTGCATTGAGTTTGTAATCCCAGCAACTCAGGAGGCAGGGGATTGTACATTTGAAGACAGCCTGGGCAACTTAGCAAGACCTTGTCTCAAAATAAAATTTTAAAAAGGCTGAGGATGTAGCTCAGTGGTAGATCTCCTCCTGGATTCAATCCTTAGTGTCAAAAAAAAAAAAAAAAAGAAAAGAAAAGAAAAAAAAATTATCACAGATTCTGAGGGGAGAAGTAAGGCAAAAAGAATAAGGAGGGTCCAATAAGTCTGAAGTGAAAGAGATGTGTGAAAGACTTGGAGACTCAGAAGAATTGGTCAGAGGTTTACTCAGGTCACTGGAAGAAATTTACAGCCTACCAGCAAAGGCCTGTTTTCTCATGGGCCAGGAGACCTAGGCAAAGATCTTGGATTTGGTTTGTGACCGAAATCAAGATAGAATTAAGAACACAAGCTTCTTAAAGGGTGTTAAATTCAGAAATCCAGACCTGGGGAGTGTTTGCCTTGTCTCCTGAGTAGGACAGAGTAGAACTGACCAGGATATAGGAAATGCCCTAAGAGTGCTTCACGAGGCCTTGGGAATATTCTGGCTACTGTGAGGGTCAGGCTATGAAGAAAAGATCATTGCTGAGGTTGAGTACCCATGATCTGATCTATTGCTGTGTATTTGGAGACTAAAGATGCTTCGTATTTCCTCATATATGCCAGGGTTTTGAATATGAGTTTAAATGAGTCATTTCCCATCTCCAGGCATTAATCTCCTCCTCCAAAGGTTGATATAAATCTTAGCTATTATAAAGAGATAAATTAAGAGTTCAGGCATCAAAGTACTTTGATAATGGCATAAATGCTATCAACCTGAGTCATCATCCTTTGTTCTTCTGCATCACTCTTAATCTGGGTCATAGGAATGCTTACTGCTTCTCTATCATTTACTGGAAGTGTATATTATATCCCAGACTCTTTTTAAGCCATAGGCAGCATCCTTCTGGCCTTAAAGTCCTTTGTGGTAGATCTGCACTATATTATGAACAGCAGCAAAGAAGTCTTTCTTGCAGATGAACTGGAACTCAGAGCTTTCTGTGATGCTTAATGTTTTGACTCCCTCAGACAGCATTAAGGAAAAGATTGTGTGTATTCTTCATCAGTTGACTAGTCCAGAAGTACAAAAAGAAGCCACCAAAATGTCTTCCAGTTTTTCTTGGAATGTAAGGGGTTTTCTGTTGCAGAGTTGTGACCATGATATTTCTTCAGAGTAGCTAAACAAAGATTGGGACTTTTAGACAACATCTAGTGCCAGATAAATGTCCAAATTCACTTTAAAATATCCTGTTGGATGCAAAGAAGTTGGTAGGATAAATGACTTCTGAGAGGGCAGAGCTTAGGCCTCTAGAAAACCCATTCAAGAACTTTCACAGTCTTCAACCACAATCTGTCTTCACCATGAACTCTTTTAGCACCAACTCCAACATCCTTGTGCACAGATGCTCTGTTCTGTCACCCTTATGGTCAGCATGGAACACAGAAAGATGCTTGGTGCCACAGGTTTCTTGAGTCTTTTATCTTTAGATAGACTTCTGACTTCCCTGGCACTAATCGGCCAGTATAGGCTAAGAAGTGGCTAAAGGCCAAAATATCTTTACCAAATAAATTAAGCACTATCAAATGAGACTGGGTCCTAAGACTTCTCCAGCAAGGCCCCACACTATTTCAAAGATTATAAAGATGGGAAAATCCAGAGGTGACAGGCCAAATGGAGTTTTATATTTCCCACTGTAGCATACAAAGAGAGGCAATTTAACCTAATCATTAAGCATAGGGTTGAGTCAGGAACTGTGCTCTGGTCCTAACATTACCCATGGTCAGCTGTAAAACTCAGGTGGGTCACTTAACCTTTCTGTATCTCAATTTCCACATCTTTCAAAGAGAATAAGAAAGGGCTTCCTCATAATATTGCTAGGATAAACAAAATAAAATGGAATGATCCATGTAAAAACCTACGGAAAAGGTAGAAAAATACTATACAATGTATAAATCATTCAATGATAAGTGTACTCAAAATGTTTGGTATCCTCAAGCCTCAAACCCTCTAACTCATCCAACCCCATCTACAAGGCAATGAATTTCCTCAAAAAGAAAGCCCTTTTTCTTATTGCAGTAGCTTTTTTGTAACCAGTACCCCTCTCTCTCAACTCATGAGCCAAAATGACAACCTTGAGGGTCCTTTTTCTGGGAGTCCAAGCCATGAAGAGGCTTATAAAACATCTGAAAAATACCAAGTCATCTGCCCCTCCAAACTTCTGCATAAGCCTTCATTCATAAAGCCAGGAGCAATCCAAAGTGAGAAAGAGTTCCTAGGATCTTCACAAACCCCACTGCCACCCTTTAGTCACATAGGAAAGCAGCTTCCTCTTGGTGCTCACAGAATCCTGTAGGCCAATCACAGAGGCAACACAGTTTCCATGCTGTGTACAGGAACAGAACTGACCCTTGTCAAAGAAGCAGCAGCATTTTCTGCATGGCTTTCAGCAATAGCAAGCCCTAGGCTTTCTGATGAACTACTGACACCTAGAGCAACTCCCCTCAGGTCATTTTCTACTGCATCTTTCAAAGGACAATATTGATAATTCAAAACTTAACTTATTTGTCCTCTCAAATATATTCTTTTTCCCTTGCTCCCATCTCAATGGGCCAAGACAAACCCAAGTGTTGAGACAAAGGCCTTTCTCTGTCTGCTTTCCTATCGTCAATCAGGCACCGAATCCAAAACTCATGATCAGATAGCTCTCGAAATCCTTGCTTCTTCTTCATTCCCACAGCTACTGATTTCATCCAACTTCCTATTTCTATAATGTGCTATTCTGGTCTTCCTTATCACTACTAAAGTGGACTTTCAAATTGAATTCAAGCCATGCCCCTCCTTACTAGAAATCCTTCAGTCACTACTACCCTAGCCCCAAGACTGAATCATAACCCCAAGCATAATTGACAAGCCCTCCAACCTCTCTGGTTCTCAGTGCATCTCCTGACCCTATCAAGTTTATCTGAAGCCCTAAGTGTCCCAGGTTTTTTCTCCCTTTTGGGCCTTCCAAGTTGCCATTCCCTTTAACTGATGCAGTCTGTCTTTACACTCTTCACTAGCCAAACTACTTCTTCTTCAAATGTCAGCTTAAAAATATGTCTTCTGAGAAGTGTTCTGTGAACACCCCCTCTCCCAGAGTTTGTTGCTCCATGGGGTACACCTTAATGACTACCACAGTACTTCATTATAATTTATTGTTTTTTCTTATTTATCTCTCCCACCAGACTGTAAACTGTAGTACAGAACTACCTTATCCACCAACGTGTGCTGGAAAAATATTTGAAACACAGTAGGAGATTTGTGGAGTTTTTGTTTTGTTTTTTTTTTTTGTGTGTGTGTGTGTGTGTTATTTTTAACATTAAATTTATAAATAAATGGATGGATGGATGGCCCAAATTTATAAGATTAAATATTTAAGAACCACAAAGAGCCTATTTACAGCACCCCTTGAGCTTCTAGGCCAAGTAATTTTTAAAAGCAAGATACAGTCAAAAGACCACTAATATCAGAGGCTTTCCCAGACTTCAAGAGTCACCAGAAATTTCCAAGTTAACATTTCATTTTTACCATTCCTTCCTTTTCTAAACTCTTTTCTCAAGAATTATGGAGATTTACTGATCCAAGACATATATGATGGTGGTGCAGCTGGAGAAACTTAGTGAGCAGCAGTATAATAAGCAACTCGCAGAAATTGGACTACAGTCAGAGGGATGTTGTAAGGCTGAAGAAACAAGCTAGGAGGGTATAGATAGCTGACAGAGTTTCAAATCCAGGTCTAGATGGATGCACCAGGAAGACTGAGGACACTAGATCTGAGAAAGCAATAGGATAAGTGGAACAGGGACAAGGGACACAAGAAGGGGTGAGTGGAACATATGTCTCAGTACTGAGGTCTAAGCTAGAAGAAGGTAAAGGGTAGGGGTGAAGGGCATAGGTAGGAGTAGACAGATGAGGAGCTGTGGGGATCTGGATTATTGCAAGGGTAGATGAACACTGCTAGCAAGCTAGTAGGCAAGTAAACAGGAAGTCCTCTGATTATTCATCTTCAAGAGATCTCAGTATCCCTAGGTGCTCAGCTACCTCTGCAGGACATCTCTGCAGACAACTTACCCAACAAATTCAACTGATTCAAATTCTAAGGCAATAAACTTTGGGTTGTGGAGGCTACATAAAATACTTTCCCCATTTTCATTATAGGATGGAAAAAGTTCAGGCTCTGGATTCCAACAGATCTTATTTTAACTAAACCTCAGCGCTTTCCTCTATGGCTATAGAGCTCTGGACTTCAGTTTCCTTAGCTACACAATGGTGATGCCCAACTGATAAAATTGTTGGGAAGGTTAAGTGAATAATTCTTGAGAGGGACCATATATATAGTTCTAAGCACAGAGTAAGCATTCAATAAATTGGCTCTCTTTCCCTTTCCCCTAAATGAAGCCCAGTAGGCCCCATTTTAAGCGTGTATGTGGGAGTGGAAATGGAGGTGGAGAAGGACTTATGTTGCTGATTCATTAGGACAGAAGGCATGAATCAGGACTATGTAGCATCCAGGGATGGAATAGGGACACTCCTCCCCCCAACCCATCATCCTCATCCAGGTGCCTGGGGTCTTGGCTGGCAGTAGGTCTCAGGTCAGGGGAAGCAGTCTCCATTAGTACCTTTCTCACCACATTTGGAGAGGAGTGCTGGTTGGTGTTGTCCATAGAGGGGACACTATGAGAAGTTTCCTCCCCAGATGTCTGGGGCAAGGAAGCAGCAACATTCTTCTCAAGAGAGAGAGCTGGCTTTGGGCCCTCAGATGCTGGAGGCTCATCTGTAACCTAGAAGAGGGAATAACAACTTCGGTGGGTTTCACTGCAGAGAGTAGCAACAACAGCAAGATCTAGTACCCTTCCTGCTACTACCTACACATGGTGAACTACTTAAAATTTAAAAAAAATACTGTCATCTAAATTTTTCCTAAAACTACATCCTAATGTGATAGTCTTATAATAGAATCAAAAACAAGAATTCTGAGCTAACTCTGTCAGCAATTTAACTTTAACAGTTACAATACAGGTTTTCGTTGTTTGTTTTATGGTGCTAGGGATCTAACCCAAGACCTAGTGCATGCAAGGCGAGTGCTCTACCACTTAGCTACGTCCCTAGCCCCATAACACAGTTTTGACTTACATTTAGCTACAGTCCTCAATAAACCCTGGACCATTTTCTGGCATCACAATAATTATTCCATATCCCCTCTCAAAGGATTGAAGTCACTGGAGATGTCATTTGAAGCATTATCTGAAGTTGTCAATGTTGGAGCATAATTGTGAGACCTCACATTTTGAAATAAAGTAAAAATCTATGGAGCTTCTTTGATGATGTAAGTGTAGTTATAGGTTTAAAGGAGACACTATCACAGCAAAAGTGAGAAGGCGTAGTGACAAGGGGCTGTAGCAGGAGATAAAACAGGAGCTAAGAATGAAGATGTGGAATGCAGCAAAGATTCCAGAAGTACAAACTATGCCTCTTTGATTACTTATCTTTTAGCTGAGAAATTAGGGGAGCAGCATTCAATTTCCCCCTAAGGAAGGAACAAGGCCTCTTATGTGGCATTATAGAAAAGTCAGAAGACCTGGCTCCAAGTCTTATCTCTACTTCTAAAAATTGTATAATCTCTAGGCAAACTGCTTGCCCTGTCTAACCCCTACTTCTGCATGGTGATGCCTACTGAACAATGATGTTAATGGATAAATGATATGGTTATAGAAAACCATATGCATAGCTCAGTAGATGTGATATAAAGTTTAAATAATGTCTGTATAGTGTTAGAAAGGGCCAACCACTAGGATCCAATGAATACCTCACTCCATCCCTCAAGCCCAGATCTATGTTGGGATTAAGTACTATGTTCTCTGGAGCTTCTCTAAGGTAGGAGCTTGAATCTAAGGTAGTTGTGAAATGTGAGGTCTGAGCTTAAGGCCACCCTAAGATGATGAAACTATTTCCTGTGCCACCCTCTGACCGGAGAGGCTGAGTTTTCTGAAGAGTTCTTGGATGAGGCAGCTCACCTGCAGGGTGTCCTCCTGGCTCTGGGACTGGACAGGTGCTGGCTGCCTCACAATGTAGTTGATCTGACCCACAATGGTTTGTTGTAGATGCTGAGGAGATTTGGTCTGACTCAGCTGCAGGCTGGGCTGCTGAGCCTGGAGGAGCAGCTCCAAGTCCTTCTGCATCTCTTCCAGCTCAAATTTATGGTGCATTATGTCCACATTCTGGGAACAGGCAGGCCCAGGAGGATTCTCATGTTGACCCGAAGCCAGATGCTGCGATGGAGGTAGAGGTAAGGGTGGCTGCTGCAGGGGTGGAGGTGGTGGAGGTGGAGGAGGTGGCAGCTGCTGCTGTGGCTGCTGCTGAAAGTGGCTAAGCTTCAGCTTCTGGTGGTGGCCAAACTGGACTTGAATGGAGGGAGTCTGTAAGGTGGATTGAGCATGGGTTCCTTGCTGAATGTCCTGTGGTGGGACTATGCACACGGGCTGGGAAGTCAGCTGCTGCTGTCCAGGCCGCTGGGATGTGCTTTCCTGTTCTACAGGGGGCTGGGTTTCCAGCCATGGCTGTAGCAGTTTTGGGGGATGACTGCTACAGGCCAGCTCCTTTTCCCTGGTCAGCAGGGTAGAGCACTGCAGTGACCCCAACTGTTGGGGTACCATCTCAGAGGGCTGTCTAAAACTCTGGGTTGTTTGTATGCTGGGTGGAGGGATCTGGCCTTTGAGGGAGGGTGAGATGGGGGAGCAGTGGGAGCAGCACACAGATGAAGAACACAAAGCCGGAGGCTGGAACTTGTGTGAAGAGTGGCTGAGAGACTCTTGCTGAGCCACTGGGGGTTGGTGGCTTTGATAAAAGGAAGATGGCCCCTGCAAACCTCCATAAGCAGGAGTATCTGTCCGGGAGAGCTGTCCACCTTCAGTAGTTATGCAGCCTGGAAATTCAGAACAGAGAGTTTTTCCAAATGTAATATGCAGTTGTTCCCCACCACTTGCTACTTCCTGCCCCTAGGACTAAAGGACATTATTCAACAAACCTGTACCAAGTATAAAGATTAATAAATTCAACTTCTGATTTCCAAAACTCAGTCTAGAATGCTGCCAGTAATAGCACCTGCAAGAACCTGCTTTAGCAGGCAGTTAAATTTAAGAATTAGCTGTTTTTACCAGATTATCAGTTCTGACTCTGTTCCTATCTTACTAAGGAAACCATGGGCTCCTTCAAATAGCACCCACTCGTTTTCTAACACATCAGCCCTATGGAAAGTCTAACTAAAAAAATCAACATTGGGTGCAGGAAGGGCATATGCTAAAAAGTAGCAAAGGTAAGACAGGCATCTCTCGGATAAGTCTCCAGATACAAGTCTGAGGAACTGTGTGTTGAGCAAGTAAGATGGAAGAGCATAGGGAAGCTCCCATATCAGGTCAGTGCCAGACACCAGCACTGCCCTCTGGAATCTCTGGGCCCCTAGTGCATGAATGGATTATATTATTGATCTTGTTTAGATGGAATTTACTTAGGGGAAGACAGCTTCTAAAGGGCAAGGGGTGTGTTTGATCCATCTTTGGTCCTTTAGTGCCTAACCCAGAACAGGTGCCCACCAAAAGTATGCTGAGTTAAATCAAAGGGAAGATGGAAGGCAAAAACAAATCTAAATACCACTTATCATTGTGCCAAGTTCAAAAAACTTTCAGTGAGATTAATGGCATCAAATGAAGGCAGCAGTTGGTCATTATTTTAACAAGCTCATTAGGCTATCAACACAGGCATGACTTCTATAATGTTATTACAAAGTCCTATACTGCCTCTGTCATTTAGCTGCCCCATCCTCCCCCGCCATACACACACACACACACACACACACACACACACACACACACACAAAGAAAAAGTTTGCAAAGTGACTTCATGACCACTGGCAATCTCAGGATTTTTCCTGGGTATATCCTGACCTATCATTAAGTTAAGATTTCCTATATTTATTCTTAGCAATTTGTTGAAAGCCTACAGAGTAGTTCCTGGCTTACCAAGGGAAGCCAGCTGCTTGGTCCAGAAGTTAGGCTCCCAGGTGAATCTGATACTCCAAGGGGAACCAGGATCTGTATTACAATTTGTCTCAAGCAATCGCTGCATCTGAAACACAATCTGACAACAGCACTAAAGGTCATTTATATGGGCAACTTGTGCTTGAATGAAACCCCCCTCCCTTGTTCTTTTGATAGGCTGAAGAGCTCAAAAGTCATGCCTCTTCAGCCTCAGGTCATTCCCCATATTCTCATTCCCTTTCACGTTAGTACCTTCTCATTCTTCCATCTTATCCTCTGCCTTTTGTCAAGGTTTCTGGGATCCCAACATTTTTATCTCCTCCAAGACCCAAGTGATTTGTAATTCCCCCTCAGAACAACAGTTGCCCTGGAAAGCTCCATTCATTCTACTGCCTCAATATAAAAGACTATACAGGGCAGACATTCTCTGAGCTCCCCATTGCTGTCCTCCTACTAACATCCTTCCATCCTAGTCAGTTGCCCTCCTCCTCTGAAATTACTCTCATCTATTTTCCATCACTAACTCTTATCTCCAGGACTCTGGCAAGTATTCAACTTACTCTGATATCATCTAGTTAACTACCTCTTACTTATTTGAAAAATATTTTAATGTCAGTCACCTTTACCCCATTTTTCAGCTCAGTCACCATATCTAGACCCTCTTTGGCATTTAGAACCATTCTACCTACAAGACCTTATACTCCAACAATCTACTCCCAGATTATAACTAGTTCTTACTCTTTCAGAGCATTTGCTTCAACTTTACTGGACTATCTAAGCAGGCTCCACCAGTCCAGAGGGTCCTCCCGGCTTCCCATCATTTTACAGTATCATCAGTGCCCTAATTCTCTCCCCATCACCAATTCCTAAACTTAGGTCAATCTAGACATCCCAAAGCCATGTTATGCAGGGCTGCATATGAGAGCATTAATTTCACCCTCAATACTTTTTCTTATCACTTCTTGTCTCCTTTCTCTCCCACTTTTCTCAGTGACTAAATCTTCAGTGCCACTCACCCAATGCCTAACCCTCTTATTATCATTTTCAACTTCGCAGAGGAAGAGACCATTAAAAAAAAAAACTCCCCTGAGATGGATCAAATTATGTTATATGCATGTATGAAGATGCCACAGTGAAACCCACTATTTTGTGTAATTATTATGTACCAATAAAACATTTTAACTCTCCCTCCGAAAAAAACTCCCCAAATGTGTATTTCCACACTGAGCTATATTATTCTGTTCCCTTTCTGTTCTCCCATCTCAGAGGGAGTGTCCTTGAGTTTGAGTTCAACTGGTTCACTCTAGGATCCTACCTTGTCCTGCCTTGTCTGTATGCTTACTCCATCACACATCTCTCCTCTTTGTCAACCTATTCTCCCCTATAAATGTATGCATATGTTTGGAAAGGAAATTTTTCTCCCAACTCTGCCTCTTTCTCAAGCTACTTATTTCCCTTCTATCTCTACTTTCCCATGTTCCATCATTAGTCTCCTCATACTGGCTTCCTACTCTTCAATTTTGCTAGAACTTCTTTCAAAAGATCACCAGGAACTTTCTGATTGACAGATCTCATGTGTCTCTTCACTATTTATGCTGTTTCAGTGTTGTTCTATTTCATGGACAACACTGACCATTTAAAATTGAAACTGTCAATTTCTGTGTACCACACTCTCCTATTTCTCCTCCAATTTCTGATAATTTCTTCTCATTACTTTTCAGTCACCCTCTTTCTCTTACTACACAGAAAATGATGGTATTCCCTGGATTCCAGACTTACCTTTCTCTTCTTTCTCCACACACTCTCCTAATGGTGATACCACCAATATCCCAGTGACTTCCTCATCTCAATCTCCAACCCTGACTTTTCTCTGATTTCCACACTCATCTACCAAAACACCTTTTTGATGTTGCCTTTTAGAAGCTCTACAGGCCCCCTTAGACAACATATCCAAATATAAACTTCTCTCAAACTTTTTCCTCTTTCTCCTGGGTATCACCATCCTCCCAAGGCTAACACTTCAATTCCTCCTTTCCTCTTAGCCTCCCATTCGGACCTCAATAACTTTCTGTGACATATTTGCACCACTGCTCATGTCCAGGACAATTTCTAAATCCATGACCTAAGACAAAGAACTACAGACTTTCCTAGCTAAGTTAACTAGAGGAAGGTGGAAATATTTCAGCACAAAAGCAGTGACTGAATTTGAAGGATGGATAGAGCTGCTTTTTCCATTCTGTTAAAAGAAAAGGCACTTCCCAGGGCAGCCTTATTACCCTATGACAGAGAGGATGATATGATCAGCTTCAAGGACATGCTAAGGGATGGGAGGTTCCTCTTACCAGCTCTTTGCTGAAAAGGAAAGGAACGCTGGTTTTGCTGCAGACAGCCCAATTGATGAAATTCTGCACATGCTCAAACTGACGGTTGAGAACCACAATGCTCTGTAATTGCTGTTCCAGCTTCCGCTTTCTCTCATTGGTAATGCCCTTGGTACAGAGAGAGAAGACACAGTCTCTGATCTTGTTCTTAGGCCTGCTTGGAAACTCTAGTGGTCTGTGTGTATTAGTGTAAGCACTGATGGAGTCAGATAAGATTGTACCCCTGAGAGAAGAACAGCAGGACAAAGTGCTGCCATGGGCTACTGACAGGTAGAGGAAGGGAGAGATGGTGGCAAATATGCAATGGATAAAGAATGAGGAAATAAATGAATGTCTACATCTCTTGGGAATAACCCACTGAAGAAGATGGGCTGTTTTATGACACTTCTAAATCTATAACCTTGAACAGTCAAGGATAGCAGTTGCCTAAGAGAGTTTGAACTGAAAGTCTGAACTGATCTCATAGCCCTTAATGAGCCATCTTCCCAAAATTAGGCTGGAAATTTTAATACACAAGTAATAGAGACCTATGGAAACTTCATATCTGAATTCTAGCCCCAGATGTTTTGGGCCCTGGGACTAGTTTCATATATGCCTGGTCTCTGATCCAGGAGAGCATAGAACTCATCCATCTGACCCATCTACATATACCTCCAACTCCTCTATGAGTCCATTGGCCTGTTTGTTCAGCTCATTCATCAGGACCATCTTGGCCATTTTGATCTGGTTTTCCACCTTCCTGTGCTGATGCTTCACTTCAAAAATCCTGTAAGCACAATGGGATGAAACAGAGTGAGCCCTTCCCTCATGGCCCATAAGGGTCAAGAGACAAGGAAGCTAAAAGTCAACAATTTAGAAACTGCCTACAGAGATCAGGGCCCAGAAGACACCAAAAAAAGAAAAAAAAAAAAAAACTTCCTCCACCCCCCAACCCTTTGTAAAAGCCCAGTCCACTTGATCTCAGTGAGCCAGTGGCCCAAAAGTTAACTTTTGGGGTTGAAGATAGAGCTCAGTGATAAAGTGCTTTTCAGGCATGTATGAGGCCTTGGGTTCAAATCCCAGCACCCTCACACACACACACCCCATATGTCACATCACCAAAAGTTAACTTGTTTTTTTCTAGGCAAAACCTCAAGTCTAAGTCTATATACACATATATCCAGAAGCTCAACAGTTGGCATAGCACTAGACACAGGATGGAGAGAGTGAATATGGGCATGTCATACAATTTGGTGTCTAAAAAAGGATGAAACTCCAAGAAACAATGTCATGAGGTAAAAAGAACTTAGGTGTTCTTCAATAGATGAATGGATAAAGAAAATGTGGTATATATACTAAATGGAATATTACTCAGCTTTAAAGAAGAGAGAAATCATGGCATTAGTCATTAAAAGGATGGAGTTGGAGAATATCATGCTAAGTGAAATAATCCAATCCCCCAAACCAAAGGCCAAATGTTTTCTCTAATATGTGGATATTAATTCACAATAAGGCAGGGGACACTAAAGAAGAACAGTATTACCTTAGATTAGGTAGAGGGAAGTGAAGGGATGGGGATGGGATGGAATGTGGGGATAGGAAAGATAGTAGAATGAAACAGACATTATTACTTTATGTATATATGTGACTGCACAACCAATATGATTCTACAACATGTACACTCGGAAAAAATGAAAAATTATATCCCATCTATGTATGATATATCAAAGTGCATAAATGCTTTCTACTATCATGTATAACTAAAACAAATCAAAAAACTTATTTAAAAAAAGAACTTGGGTAGAGATGGAAAGTAGACCAGTCATTTCTGAGGATTTCTTTCTAAGGCTACAAAAATGTTCTAAAAGTAGATAATAATTACATACAATTGCACAATTCGGTGAAATAGCAAAAACTAATTAATTATGCCTTTTTAAATGTTAATTTTATGGTATATAAATTATATTTCAGTAAAGATATTTTAAAAAGTAAGGACAGAGGCTTTGAAGTCACCACAGACCTAGCTTCCAAATCCAGTTTAGTCACTAATTAGTTGTATGATCTCAGGTAAATCACCTAACCTCTCTGAACCTCAGTCTCTTCATCAATAAAATGGAGATAATTCCTGACTGAAAGAATTTCTAGAATAAAAAAAAATAATTAATGTATGATGCCCAACCCAGTCTCCCATGTGATTAGCTTTCAGTTCTTACTAATTTTCCTATAAAATCATTTCCAGTGATTTTATGTTAAAAAAAGTGTGTCACATTAGATTGGATAGAGAGAAAGGATGGGAGAGGAGGGGAGGAATAGGGAGGATAGGAAAGGCAGCAGAATAGAATAGACAATATGATTGATGTATGTACATTCCATGTATGTATTATATATCAAAATGCATTCTACTGTCATGTATGACTAAAAAATAAATAAAAATAAAAAATAACAATGATTTTATGTCATTGTAGATTTTTAAAATATATTTGTTTTTAATTGTTGATAGACCTTTATTTTATTTATATCAAAATGCATTCTACTGTCATGTATGACTAAAAAATAAATAAAAATAAAAAATAACAATG
This sequence comes from Urocitellus parryii, assembly GCF_045843805.1. Lineage (NCBI taxonomy): Eukaryota > Metazoa > Chordata > Mammalia > Rodentia > Sciuridae > Urocitellus > Urocitellus parryii. Next base: position 54,504,540 of record NC_135534.1, on the reverse strand, counting down.
ATTTTATGTCATTGTAGATTTTTAAAATATATTTGTTTTTAATTGTTGATAGACCTTTATTTTATTTATTTGTACGCAGTGCTGAGAACTGAACCCAGTGCCTCACACATGCCAGGCAAATGTGCTACCGCTGAGCCACAGCCACAGCCCTCTTTTGTAGATTTTTATGGAAAACAAACTGCCACTGACTTGTTATAACCTCAAAAATAAATAGCAAAACTCTTCTCCAGTATCTACTGTGTAACTATTCTCAAGCAGGCACTTCTGGCTAGTTTCATGAGGCAAATATTTGGCCCAGACTCACTCTGATCATCATGAGCCTCAGTTAACCAAGTGATGACCCAAAGATCCTCACCAGCCTTGAGGCCTCTAAGGCCAGGATGCCTGCCTTCTAGGACATGCCCACATCTCTTTAACCACATGTCTTTTCCATGGACACCACATCTGATTGCCTAGTGCCAGGACCTAGAATGTGAGGGACCAGAGCATTTCTAGCACTGGCAAGGGACTAGCCTGTGCTACCTGTCCTCAATTTGCTTTGCAGATGTCTGTAGACTGGATTTTTTATGTGCCACCTGTGCAGTCACACTTTCCAGAAGCATCCTCTGGTTTTGTAGAACTTCTTCAACATGTCTGCATCTAGGGGAGGAGACAAGAAAAAAGCTGAGGAGGATTGGCTGCTATTCTGACCATGCTAATCAAGCAGGAGTCCCTATAGTGTATAGTTTCAGCCAGGCCCATTGAGGCCATGATTATATCTTGAGACAAATGCACTGCAGGCTCTTGGCCCATTAAACTTTCTCAAGAGAAGCCATAACAGGAGCAGAGAAACACTTCAGCTCAAGGACTGCAGGTTGGCTTGGGCAGCAAGAGTATTTTGATGCTCTGGGAGCCACAGTCCTCACAAGTAAGAAGTTCAGAGTCCTCCCAAGCCCATTTCAGGCAACCCACAAGCCTCACCTATGTTCTTTGTGTTCCACCATCAGGCAGCTATGGCATGTGAGCACATCACAGGTCTCGCAGAATAGCTTGAGCACTTCATGTGTGTGTAGAGGACAGTACAAAGCAAAGTCCCCAGAATCACCATTCACTCCTGCCACAGAAGATAGAGAAAGTGGGCTTCTCCTGCTCTGGTAGACTTCTCAGTTAAGTTCACTGAGCAGCCTTCAGCCCTCAGCCCTCAACAAACACCACAGAGACACAGAGCTTGGGAGAGGTGGTACAAACAGGATATGCTTCTTTCCAGGATGGGCAAGAAGACAAGGAGGAATTTAGGCTTAGCCTAGGAGGATCTAGGCTCAGCTGTCCAGAAATAATACACCACCAAGCCCTAGCATCCTGCCACCTGCCAGAAGCTGAGGAAGGTGCTTACTAATACTGTATGTGGATCTCCTGCAGAATAATAAACCCTCTAAAATTAACCTAAACTTCTTCATTAATTAGAATTGTTATCATGGGATTGAAACCAGCTTCTTAGCCTGGCCAACAGCTCCCTTTCCTATGAGTTTGACAACTGTAGAACCCCTTTCCCCATAATTCAAGGGCCTTAATAAAAGCCTTTCAAGACTGTCTTTTATAACAGATGGTGTTGGATGGATAAAGACAAGCCATGATCCATACTAAGTTAATAAGTCACTAAATAGAAGTGAGGCATAATTGCTCTAAACAGAGGTAGAAGGTAAAACTCAGCTAGCTCCCATGATAATTCAAGATTATGCTCTCTTTGGGGCTGGGTTGTAGCTCAGTAGTAGAGCGCTTGCATGGCACATGTGAGGCACTGGGTTCAATCTCAGCACCACGTAAAAAAAACATAAATAAAGGTATTGTGTCCATCTACAACTAAAAAATTAAAATTAAAAAAAAGATTATGCTCTCTGCACCATCTCACCCACACCTACCCACCCGACCCCAGCAGGGAGAAGCTGGAATGAGTCACCCCCTTAGACTGTAAAAGAGACTTCCTCCCTTTGAGAAGGCTCTGGAAGCACACTTACTTTCTCCCTTAGCTGGGAAATAATATCAGAAAACAATTCTCCAGGGATTCTGAGGTTTACTACTGCCTCAGGGCATGAGAGCCAGGTGGGAGAGGCAGGAGTGGTACCTGAAGATCCCTTCTGGGCCCTGGGAAAGATCGAGCCCCCAGGGGCAGGGCCATGCCGGTGTTCCTCTGTGCAGGAGCTGCACAGCCAGCGATTGCAGTAGGTACAGAGGATATGTGCTGCCCTCTTCTCCTTGCACTCAGAGCAGTTCTGAAAGTAGAGAATGTAGAATTACTAGCCATATCTGCATTGCTCTACAAGTATCAAATGTTCCAGAGACTGGGGTTTTGCAGGGTTGTTCTTCTACTATTTGGGGTACAGTCTACTGTAGAGTCACTTGGCAGTGCTACTGAGGGAAAGCACCCTTTGTAACAAAAAAGTGGATGCTCTAGGTGCTGTTCACACAAGTTCTGTGCCAAGGCTGAAGATACTCAGATGAATAAGCCAAGGATCTACCCTGAAGGCATATACAACCTAGGCAGGGTGGTGCCCATTAAATGGGTAATGCTGTGATAAAAAGATGTGACAGGTGCTAAGGAAGCAAAAGGGGGGTTTCCAGGACTTGACCTAGAAGTGGTCAGGAAAGTTTCATCAAGAGGTAATGTTTGAGTTGGATAATGAATGACAAGCAGGTTCACCAGGCAGACAGGGAGGAAAAAATTATAATAGAGGGAAAGCACAGTGGGGTGTGGTAGTACATGCCTGTAATCCCAGCACTCAGGAGGCTGAGGAGGAGGGATCTCTTTAGTCCAACTATTTGTGACCAGCCTGGGCAACACAGCAAGATCCTGTCTCAAAAAAAAAAACTAAAAATAAGACTTGCGCTTCAGCGCATGCTTGTGAGCCCAATGACTTGGGAGGCTGTAGGAGGATCACAAGATTGAGGCCATCCTTGGCAATTTAGCAAAGCCCTCAGTAACTTAGCAAGACTGACCCTGTCTCAGTCTGACCCTGTAGCTCAGTGGTAAAGTGCCCCAGGATTCAGTCCCCAGTACAAAAAAAAAAAAAAAAAAAAAAAAAAGCAGGGAAAAGTAGAACATTTAACCTGCCTTCTGAGGGGAGAAAGCCCCAGATTTGGTAGTACACAGAAAGATGACATATACACCCCAAGATAAACCAAGTATAGAAAAACTTTCAAAGCTGTGTTTCCACACCTGGGGTCTGTCTGGCCTGAGAGGACCTAGTATTTTCCTATAGGGTTCAAATATTCATTCATTTGGTAGCAAATACCTTGCTAGGGCCTGATGTAAAACATCAGAAAAAGAGGAGATTTGGGGAAACTTGACCTGTCTATGCTGAATCATACAGTCCATCAAACTAAAATGAAGTCTCAAAGTTTTATAATTATACTATAAATTCCTTAGAAATTGAATGCATGAGTCTATGGGTCTATATACTTAGCACATATCATAGGGCCTGACATATATAATAGATGTTCAATAAGAATCAGATACAGGAACAGGTAAAAAAAATATTGAATGAATAAATGTAATAGTAAATATACCCCAGTGGAAAGAGGAACAGAAGGAGTACCAGTCAGTAAGTGATGTGAAATTTAGAAATAAGGAGAAAAGTGATAGTTGTTAAACACAGGCAAAATTAATGGGCTCATTAAATCCAGGCTAGTGTGTAATTTTCAACTTGGGGGAAAAATGGAAATAAAAGCCCTGTACTTATGTTTTTCAGTAAGAGCTATAAGAAAGAGGAAAACACCTAGATAAATTAAGCAATACTTAATGTACTTTAAAATACATTCACCTTCCACTAAAAGCATTCACACACACACACACACACACACACACACACCTATGTGTGCCACATACACACGCCTGTAATTTTCACTTGATAAAAAAATTCCTGCTTTGCTTCTCCAGGCTCAAAATCTTTTATTTCATTTTAGATAATAGATGGATGATTGGATGGATGGATGGATGATTAGGAAAATCAATGGAGGAGGTACTATCAGAGTAATGGGTGAAAGACTTATGAAAAGACACCTCACAAATCTGAAAAGGATCACCTTTTGACTTACCCTGGCCATTTTGGGGTGCCCAGTAGGAAAGTACTGTAGAAAAAAATGTTCAGTTACATCCCTGGTAAGATACACTCGCTTACATCCAGGACAGGAGATGAGCTCTAGGGGGGAAAGAATGACAACAGAGTCAGGGCAACATAAAAGATTATATACAAGGCCTAGGCAGAGACTTTCAGATATGCAGCATCAAGATATGTGGAAATAACCACGTAGGCCAAAATGAGCTGCATGTGATGACATAGTCTGCTGTTATCATGTAGGTATTTTGAACATGATCATCCCACCAGAGGCCTTCCCTTCAGACTGTCTGGTCTCCTCATATTCCTATTTTTACCTATTCCTACCTTCCTCCCCTCATGTAGTAGAATGAGCCTGCTACTACAAACCCAACCCTACTCTGCTTCTGATAATCAGGTACCTTCCTGCTGCTCTCTTCCTCATTCCACATCCCAAATCCCAGCCGTATGCATGTATATGTGTGTGTGTGTGTGTGTGTGTGTGTGTGTGTGTTTTAATTCCTGAATGATCAACTTGACTTTTTCCTCCCCAGAAAAATGCAATAGTCTCTAACATATTCTTCCACAAAGTGCACTTCTGAACTATATAAGTGGCATAAGACTGACACCCCGGAAGCTATTGTGATTCCTCAGGCTCATCCCAAAAGTAGTCAGCCAACTAGAAACAAAGAAATGAGCTACTCAATTAGGGCAAGGTACCTGTGTCCAGGCATGAGAAGAACCCAGAAAGGGGCTGGCTATGGAAGTAATTGCAGCAGTGCTACCAATATTCTCTGTCTTATCTCATTAACATAGAAATGAATGGTTCAACAGTAGTTGCTCCAGATTTGCAGTTGGACAAATGTAAATCCAAATACCAGATTCACCATCCAATGACCTTGGGTAAATCACCTAATCTCACTTAACTCCCCTGTGCTTGTTCATCATATATAAAATGGAAAGGAAAATAAGCATTGCTATGAGAATTAAATTAGATGATACTTAAGAAAACACATAATCCAACTGGGCACAGCGGCACACACCTGTTATTTCACAGACTAGGAGGCTGAGAGGCAGAAGGAAGTTCAAAGCCAGACTCAATAACTTAGCAAGACCCTGTCTCAAACTAAAATTAATAGGGCTGGGAGTGTAGCTCAGTGGTAGAGTACCCCTAGGTACAATCCCTAATACCACAAAAACAAAAAAGAAAATTAAAGAAAAAAAAAACACATAGTCCTCCATGGATGTTACCTCTGAATTCAAAAGATTCCTCATATTCCATTTATAGCAGAGCAATAGCCTCAATTACCAACTGGGCTTAGATTCTCTTCCTGGTGATGAAATCCAGAAAATCTTGAGTAGCAGATTTAAAAAGTTGCCACCAATTCTTCCCCTCCTTGCATCTATTTCCTTAATAAAAAAAAAAAAAAAAGTAGTTCTTTCCATCCTTTAAATCTAGGCTGGTCCTGTGACTTGTTTTGACCAATGAATTGCAACAAAAGCAACAATGACCAAGTTCCGAGTTTAGGGGCTTTATGTGGTTCTGCTCTTGCTCTTAGAACTAACTCTAAGACTGCCATGTGAAAAATTTAAATTGGGGCTCAAGATTGTTAGAAGATGGCCTTACTTGTTAGAGAGAGGCCTTAGTTGTCTCATACATACCCCTGAGGCCATCCTATACCAGCTAGCCCCAAGAAACCTACAGGTTGAAACTCTGACACAAGAATGAGTAGAATCAAGATTAGCCAAGTCCAGCCTATCCCAGAACAACCACCCAGAGAATCTAAGCCCAGATTGTCAACCTGTAGAATCATAAACTGAATTAAGTTCAGTTGCTTTAACCATTAAGTTTTGGGGTGCCTTATTGGACAGCAAAAGCTAATTGCTATAATCTGGAAAAATCAAAATCCACAAAATCATTTAAATTATAGTTCAACATTGTTTCCCCCCTGCAAAAGAAAAACTCCCCTAGTCTTTGCAGAGTCATGAATATTAATTACAGAATTGCATCTGGAATCTCCTGGGCATTTTCCCACTGTGGGAAAGAACTGTGGCCAGAGGTAGAGAAGGATGTTCTTTACAGGAGACATCATCCAGGCAATCAGGTGGCTTCTAGAGGAAGCCTCCTTATCTACCTGTCAGTCAGAAATGCTGCTCTAATTGTCAAAAATGATTTCCCCCAAACTTCTAATTCCCTGGTACCAGCTGCCCAAGCACTCATCACAGTAACATCGCCTCATTAACAGAATGAAGCCAAGCACAGTGGCACACACCTGTACTCCCAGGAACTAGGAAGGCTGAACCAGTAGGATAGCAAGTTCCAGGCCAGCCTCTTCGATTTAGTGAGACCCTATCTCAAGTTAAAAAATAAAAAAGCTAGGATGTAGCTCAACAACAGAGTGTCCCTGGATTCATCCAAACCCAGTACCAGGGGTGGGAGGGGATGAAAACAGAGAAAGAAATGAATCAATCAAACAAGGCCTTATCACACATCCTCTTGTGATGGCCTTAAAGCCAAAATACTCAGTCTGTCATTCAAGAACCTTTTTCAAATTGGGCTTATCTCCCTCTAGTATCATCTCTAGCTTCATCTTCCAAGAATACTGTTTTTGCCACACCAAATATTTCTGCCATCTCCTGAACAGAACAAATCTTTCTGTGGCTGTGAAAATGTTGTATCCTCTCCCTGAAATACTTTCTTGTTCCCCTTCTATACAGATAAACTTCTATCCATCCTTTCAAACCTGTTCAGATATCCCACTTTCAAGAAGCAGAATTTATTTCCCCCAGAATGAGTTATTTAGTTCCTCTTCTGGGTTCTCATAGCACCTTGGACATCCCGTAACAAGTATCACACTGCATTTTAACTACCTGTTCATATTCTACAAACAAAACTAATCCACAATTACCATTAAAGTATAGTTTACCCAATCCTTTGCCCTCTATAGCTAGGCTTCTGAAACATTCATCTGGGCAAGATGAGAATGGACAGCCAGCCAATTAGTAACCTGGCTAACATCCTTGTACGATACTCTGAGGACAGGCTTGGGGCTGAGGGGAGGCCTGGATTTAAGAGACCATCCTTCTGAAGGGGTGCTGCAGAGAGCAGAGATGGAGAATCATTGTACCAAACATGTACTTATAATATTCATTGTTAATTCAGTTATTGATACATATTTAAATCATACCATACATAAAATATTATTTGTAATAGTTCTTATTTCTATTTGAATTATCAATCAAAAGGCTTGAGCTTTTATTTCACACACAGGAACATCAATCCTGAGAGCCAGATCCCAAGGCCATCTGATTGTCCCAGAGAAATGGGGCTTCTGCTTCCAAAATGAGGAAGTTTTATAGGCACCAGAGATCCTCGTGGGGACCTAGGGACATGGGAGAATAGTTGTGAAAGCCAAGGTTGTTCAGGCCATCAGTCATTAAAATGAAAACTTCTGGTCCCAAGGAGGTGTGGGACAAATTTTCATCTGTTTTCCATTACTTTCTGAGCCAGGCACTTTACATATGTTATCTCATTTAACCATCAGACCATCTTTGGGAAATAGGCATTGTCTCCATTTTACAACTGGAGGTTCCAAGAAGCTATCACCTTTCATATATCATACAAGGCCAGGTGTGGTGGCACATGCCTACAATCCCAGCAGCTTGGGAGGTTGAGGCAGGAGGATTACGAGTTCAAAGCAGCCTCAGCAAAAGCAAGGCACTAAGCAACTCAGTGATACCCTGTCTCTAAATAAAATACAAAAAAGGATGTGGGATGTGGCTCAGTGATGGAGTACCTCTGAGTTCAATCCACGGTACTCCAAAAAAAAAAAAAAAAAAAAAGATCCTTCAGGCAAGGGCAGAACTGATTGGAACCCAAGTCCATTTGTCTCTAAAAACCATGCCCTTTCCACTATGTTTTCTCCTTTACAACTAAATTGTACATAAACAAGATAATTTAATTAACTAGGCAAATGATTTAAATAAAATATTCCATAATAATATTCCAATTATAGGAGCTGTGGCTGTGGCTCAGTGGTAGCACACTTGCCTGGCATGTGTGAGGCACTGGGTTCCATTCTCAGCACCACATGTAAATATATAAAATAAAGGTCTATTACCAACAAAAAAGATATTTAAAATAATAATAATCCAACTATAATAATGACCTGGACTCAGCTCTGGACTCTGGGAATCCAGAAGGAGTTGGGAGCTGTGCTTAAAGTTTTAAGAAACAAAACCTTTGGGAAAAGTCAAGTGAAATGGAGGTTTTATGCCTTAGAGAAAAATAAATCTGAAGGTAGGTTCATTTAATAGAGTAGTGGTTCTCAAACTTTGCTATAAATTTGAATCATAAGTGGAATTTTTAAATATCCAGATGGGGTGACTAGGGATATACTCAATGTTAGAGTTCAGAGCACTTGCCTAATATGTAAAAGGCCTCAGATCCGATCCCCAGTGCAACTCAGGTGTGCACACACACACACACACACACACACCACAAATCCCATGCCAATTAAATAAGAATTTCAGGAGGTGGTCTAGTCATCAGCATTTTTTAATGCTCCAGGTGATTATAATTTATTACCAAGTTTGGGGACCAGCACCTTAGAATTCTCTCTTTTCCTGGTAGCTCTGTCCCCCATATCATGAAGATGAAAAAGGCAGAAAGTTCAGAAAAACTATGAATGTAGCTGTGATGGATTTCCCCTTTGGCAGAGAAAAGGGCAGATTCCCAATAGACAGAAGGATGTCCTGATACCCAGATACCCTGGGGATTGGTACTGAATTGGAAGATACATTTTGTCTCCCTTGATTTAAACCTTAACTAAAAGGCCCAGGCTTAGGGTGTAGCCTGAGGTTTGGCAATATGACAGGGGCCTAGAGAATGTGCTGAGCCTAAGATTTAGTGAGGCAGCCAGGAAGGAAGGCCTACTCTGGTTATTCTACCCTTCAGACATGAATGGCAGGGCCAAAGCAACCTGGGTACCAGAGGATTAGAGTGAGAGAAAAATCCCAAAGAGGCCTCAGAAAGCTAGTATTATGTGAGCTTATGCTACCAGGTAAGCACAAACATGCCAGATGCAGAAGCCTGAGTCCAATGTTAATGGTTTAGAAGCCTTTCATTCCTCAGATCTTGTCCATGGATCCAGGCAACTTTGTAGCTGGGGCCTACAATCTGACATTGACAGAGTAGTGGGATATTCTAGAGCAGTCTGACACTCCTTTCCTAGTACCCACATGTAGAATCAAAGCTGGACAGACCTTCACTGTTCATCTAGCCTACCACATGAAGGGTGACATGGATGCCTGAGACAGGCAGGGACTTAGCTAAAACTCACATAGCCCTTGTAAAACAGGGGGTACCCTGAACCACTGAATAGTCCTTGATTCCCTCTATAGCCACAGATAAGACACTCTACCTCACTGTGCCTCTACCAAGCACTAAGCAAGGTGAAAAAACACTCTGGTTGCATGCTCTCACAGGTTGGTCATTCTCACTAACCACTCATGCCCTCCCACTCCAGACAGCCCCAGAAGGCATCAGGTAAGGGCCCTACCACAACGCCTGAAGTCGACCTCTAACCCATAATTCAGAGAGTATCACCTTCAAGAAACATGCTGCACCCACTTTCAGATGCTCAGTCTCTGCTAGAAAGACAGACTTCAATTCAAGACACCCCTAAGATGATTGCCAAATTTTCCCCTGGCTGCCTGCAGGCTTACCTGTCGCCCTGCTGCCCTGTGATTAGAGCAACACCTTGGAGAGAAGTCAGAGAAGTCAGAGGAGCGACAGGTAAGACCACCACAGGTCCCAGAGGATGGTGCTTGCCAGGAGCCCAGGAGCACCCCCCCTGCATGCTGCAGCCAGCAAGGCTACAAGGCCTAAGCCTCAGGGAGCTGGGTTGTGGGTGGGGTAGGGGGAGCAGCCTGGAGCTTCTCCTCCTTGCTTTGATGCACAGCCAGGGCTGCATTTCTCTAGCTCACCTGAGATGCTCCTGCAAGAGAGAGCTTGGTTGACTCCTCCTGTTCCTGTTTATCTCGAAGCCTCTGCAGCAATTTTCCCAAACTGAACAGCAAGAGGGAGACCTCAAAGAGGCGACTCTCTTCCTAGCTGCATCTCCTTCCTAATCCTCTGGGTGCCTTGGAATAGAAGCTCAGAAGGAAGAAAACGAGATTTTCAACTTTCAGGAACTAGCTCTGTCGCCCTCTGCACAGCTCGGGAGGCCATCACTCTCAGCCTTTTAGGACTCGATCCAAAAATCCTTCAGCCCTCCATGTTCCCCAAAATGACAGTGCTCATGTGTGGCTGGAACCTGCCCCGATCCGGCAGCTCATTTAAATAGAGCTCATCACAACAACAGTGTTGGTGGAGAAGTGAGTAGCTGCAGGGCCCTGGGGACCCCCTGTTTATACGTAGGAAGAATGATGCAATCTGGGTATCAAAATAGCAATCCAGAATGGAATAACAGGCTCACGCAGCAGCGGTGCCTGCACAGCCAGAGCTCAAGTTGACACACTCTGACAGCCCCATACTGCTGCAGCACGCAGATGCCAGGCACACACTCTCACTGCATCATTTTAAAAAACAGCAGGAGCCCGAGAGATCCCTCCATGCCCCCAGCACTGAAGGAGGGTGTGTGGGGGGGGCTACGTCAGACATTAAAATCTCTCTCCTACACACTCACCTGGCTCCTGCCACTTCACCTGAAGTCCTTATCCTGTGACGTCACAGTCAGTTGCTATAGTGACCAAAGGTCCGTCACAAGCAGAGGATTAGGACTTCAGATGGAGAAGACACATATTTTTGATGCACAATGGTCCTGGAAGGTGTGTCCCTTGGCAGCTAAATCTACCCCCCCCCAGAGAGATAAAGTCACACATAAGCAGGAAGGAAAAACAGGGTCGAGTTGGAGAAAAGACATTAGGATGTAGCAAGACTTCAAGTACTGGATAATTACAAAATCTGAATGAGGGAGAGCGGCAGGGAATGAACTTGGAGAGACTGGCAGGAAAGTAAGCTCTGAAAGGCTCTGAATGCTAAGCTAAGGAGCCTGTCCTTTATACTAAAAGAAAATGCAAAAAGGTTCTGAACCATGACTGAGCTGGGCTTTACAACTGATTATCATGGTGAACTGGAAGCAGGGAGGGTCAGAAAGGAGGCTTGTCCAGTTAAGTATTAATGAAATCTTCGATGAGGGCAGAAGTGGAACAAAGGGACAGAAGAGCTGGGTTTGATGGCACATGCCTATAATCCCAACAGCCTGGGAGGCTAAGACAGGAGGATTGTGAGTTCAAAGCCAGTCTCAGCAATTTAAGGAGGCCCTAAGCAACTCAGTGAGACCCTGTCTCAAAATAAAATATAAAAAGAACTCAGGATGTGGCTCAGTGGTTAAGTGCCCCTAGGTTCAATCCCTAGTATCAGGGTGGGGGTGAGAGAGAGACAGAACTGGTAGGACGTGGCCAAAATTGGATGTTGTGGGTAGCAGTGGTATGTTGAGTTAAGTGGATAGGCTGTCATGAACAGAGACAGGTGGAAGAGGAAGAGGGCAATTGCCAAATCCCATCTTATCCTTCCATATTTTTCTTTTCTTTTTTTTTTTTTTTTTTTTTTTTTTTTTTTTTTTTTTTTTTTGCCCTGGGATAGACTTTAAAAAAAAAAATTTAGGTGTAGATGGACACAACACAATGCCTTTATTTTTATGTGGTGTTGAAGATTGAACCCAGGTCCCGCCCGTGCTAGGCAGGCGCTCTACTGCTGAGCCACAATTCCAGCCCCTCTTTCCATATTTTTCTATCCTTGCCTGGTTATTCCTATTTGATGACACCCATAAGTTCAAACTCACCCAATTTCCCCAGTGCCTAGAACAGGTCAGAAAACTACAGCCTGCCTGTTTTTGCAAATAAATTACATGGTTATGGAACCATTTATTAGAACATAATCATGCCTATTTCATTTCTGTTGTTAATGGCTGCTTTTGTGCTACAATGGCAGAATTAAGTAGTTGTGACAGACTTATGTCTAGCAAAGACATAAACATTTACTATTTACTCTTTTATACAAAAAGCTTACCCACATCTACCCTAAAGCAACAGCTTCTTAAGTTGTTCTAACCTCACCCTTTGGGATTCAATTATGATTTGGGGGTTCCTGTTTGTTCCCAAGGCCACTCTCATTCCTGTGAGCTCTAGTTCTGATAACTGATTCACATTTGAGCTGGACCTTTAAATTTGGGTAGGATGTTACTAAAAAGGAAAGGGAATTCAGAAAGAGGGAACATTATAAACAGATTATAAATGCCAAAATGTAGGTCCTCCTTAGGAGAATATTAGTAAGGCTAAGACATGTTGAGAAATGGTAGGAAATGAGGCTATAAAATTAATTTGAGTCCCTATTGGGAAGAGACTTGAAGGCACTAAGTTTCTATTCTGAACTGAAAGAAACTGGTAGGCTTTAGGTAGCTAAAATGTAGGCCCAGAGGCAGAGGGAATGATCAGGGTTGAAGCTACAGAATTTGGGAACATAACTCAGAATGGCAATAGGTACAATGAGATCAGAAAAAAAAATATCACTATAGGAAGGAATACAGAATAAGCTGAGGTCAACCAGGAATATCCAGGAGACTGAGCAGCAACAGATCTGAGTGAAGTCTTAAGCTGAACATGAAAGTCAGGTGACTAGATGAGGCTGGAGATGAATATATGGTTCACAGCCTTCAGAACCCATAGTCCTAGGATCCACTTAGCTGAGATAGGCTTTTCATGCCAAGAAAATATCCACAGTGGAATGTTGAAGACATAGGTGAGAGGGGGGCTCATCTCATTTGATAGTACCTCTGCCTCTTTTGACCCTAAATCTCAAAGAGTCAGTCCAAAATTCGATATACTGATAAACTCCATGCAAAGCCAATGGATGACCCCATTTCCAGCTGGGCCTGGGAAGAGAGACAATGAGGGAAGAATCTAGAGCAGCATTACTCTAGGTCTGCAGTTTTTGTTTTTTTTTTTAATATTTATTTTTTAGTTTTTTTCTGCGGACACAACATCTTTGTTTGTATGTGGTGCTGAGGACCGAACCCAGGCCGCACGCATGCCAGGCGAGCGCGCCACCGCTTGAGCCACATCCCCAGCCCCATCTAGGTCTGCAGTTTTTACAGCCTACAAGCCCAAGCAAACCCTGGACTGCCAGGCAAGAGAGTTAGACTTTTTTCCTGGCTCTGCACATCAACAATTATGTGAACTTCAGCAGGATCTTGGCCTTTTCTGGGTTCCAATGCCTCATCTATAAAGTGAGATTGGAGACAAACTGAAAGGGCTTTACCTATTCTCAGGCCTCTACAGCACTCACTCAGGACAAGCCCCCTTGAATGAGAGAGTTCCAGTGACAAAAAGTTCCTCCAGGCCCCCCTCCATCAATCATAGGAACCTTGTTTTTGTGACACTAAGGATTTAACTCAGGGTCACTTTACCACTGAGCTACATACCCAGTCTTTAAAAAAAATTAATTTTTACACTCAAATAAGAGTCTTACTTATTTGTTCAGGCTAGCCTTTAACTTATGATTCTCCTATCATAGCCTCCCAAGTTGCTAGAGTTAAGGCAAGTGCCACCATGCCCAGCAATCACAGAACCTTGCACTCCCTTCCCTCAGCAAATCTGTTCCAAGCATAGCTTCCTAGTCAGTACTAGAGGGCAAGCACATCCCCCCAAACACAGCCTGCCTCCTTCCCAGTACCAGGGGAATTGTTCTCACAGTAACAGGTACTGTTCAGAGGTGCCAGTGCTACTCCCAAGACCCTAGAGAGCCAATTAAGGTGAGGAAGCTGTTCATGAACTAAAAAGCCACCCCAATGATAGGGCTTTGCAGCTCCAGCTTCTGCACCTGCCACACACCCATTCAGAACAGCTCAGCAGCCTACCCTCTTCCTAGGAGACTTGGGTCCCTGCCTGCACCAGACCCCAGAAGGTTGGACATAATATTCAGCACCTTGAATAAACAAACAGCAGTCACCTGCCTCCCAGGCTCCTGTGGTTGAGATCTTAGCCCCTGCCTCCCATTCCCACCAAAGACCATTAGAACCCCTCCAGCTGAGCTGCTCATTAAGATAAGAGTCATTTCCCTCTCTGACTTTGAGGTTGTAGCATCTTGCATCATTTCCCTTTCTTTGGATCTTCCCCAAACCTCCAAGGCCTGCCCACCAAGGGACAGTGATTGCTCTCCCTTTTAGTATTAGCAGTGTATGAGAAATATGCTGTCACCCTTAACTAGCTTCAGGAAGCATGGAACTGTGGTAGTTATTTGATGTTTTTAGAGTTAATTAAATCCAAGCCTGAAAAGCAGAGAGGGTCTGGAACTGTCTAGTCAATTCTTGCTAGAGTTCAGATGAGCTCTAGAACGGTGACATTCAGACCATTATTCTTCCCACATCTTGATTAGATCCCCCACTGTGAAAATGAGAAAAGCAAAATTTTAAATAGGTAGATTCTGAAATTCAGATTTGAGAATCAAGGTCTCTCAGCCACACAATTTGTTATTTAGTTTTTGTGTGTGTGTGTGTCGGGGGGGGGGGGGGGGGAAGGGAGTTGAACCCAGAGACCCACTACCACTGAGCTATCCCCGGTCCTTTTTTTTTAATTATTATTTTGTATTTTGAGATAGGGTCTGATTAAGTTGCCTAGGGCCTCACTAAATTGCTGAGGCTGGCCTTGAACTTGTAATCCTCCTGCCTCAGCTTCCTGAGTCACTAGGATTACGGGCATGCCCACCGTGACCAGCATTATTTAGTTGCTTTAAAGAGGAAAAAATGATGATCTTTTTACTCACACAGGGAAGAAAATACCCAATTAATTGCCACCTACCCCCAAACAACAAATACAACCATAGGAACCCTGAGAATCTTGAAGATGCGCCAGCACAAGGTAAATATTTCAGGGATGCTGACTCTCTTCAGAGCTTGCTACAATTATTTAAAGTACCACTTTTGGTATTCAGTTGTTAACTGTCTGGGTAGAATTTGACCTGGGGACCATTTTCAATTAGGCTTAAAAGGAAATACAGATGCTTCTTAACTTATGATAGAATTATGCCCTGATAAGCCCATCATAAATTGAAAATATCATAAATTGAAAAACCATTTCATCCATCTAACCTACCAAACATCATAGCTTATCCTAGCCTATCTTAAAAGTACTCAGAGCATTGAAATTAGCCTATAGTTGGGCAAAATCATCTAACACAAATACTATTTTATAATAAAGTACTGAAGTTTTCATTGTAATTTATTGACTATTGTATTAAAAGTGAAAAACAGAATGATTGTATGGGTATGTTCTTTAACACAATCATAAAAGTCAAAAAATTAAAAGCTGAACCATCTCAAGTAGAGAATCATCTATAGCCCTGAGCAGATACTCTAATTGTCTGAGTAGCTCCATTTCCAATATCCAGCCTTTCTGCACAGAGCCTGCAGTTCTAGTCACCCCACTGCAGGGCTAAGCCACTGTGTACTCAGCACACTCCAACCTTTACTCTGGTCTCCATCATCAGCTTTTAAAGATGTTTCCCAGCTGGTCTACTCAGAACCTCAGATGTAATGTAGACCCATTTTCCTAGTATTCTGGAGTTGCTTGGGAGAATCTCAGCTTGGCTATAGCTGTATTAATTTAAAGATGTACACTTGATTCAGCAGCTGCATTATTGGGTATACATCCAAAGGAAATGAAATCAGTATGTTGAAGAAATAATAGGCACTCCTGCAACATTATTCACAATGGCCACAATATGGAATCAACCTAAGTCAACCTAAGTGTCCTTTAGTGAATTAATGGATAAAGGAAATGTGGTATATGTATTTTGTGATGGAATACTATTCAGCCTTGAACAAAAGGGAAATCCAACATTTGGGAAACATGAATAAACCTGAAGGACATGATGTTAAGTGAAATAAAAGCCAGGCACAGAAAGACAAATATTGCATAATTTCCCTCATGTGGAATCTAACAAAGTTGATCTCATAAAGTAGAAAGTAAAAGGGTGGTTACCAGGGGCTAAGACAGAGAGCAGGTTGGTAATCGTTGGTCAAAGGATACAAAATTTCAGCTAGGTAGGAGAAATAAGTTCAAGATATGTATTATACAGCACGGTGATTGTAGTTACTTATATACTGTATTCTTCAAAATGCAGAAAGAGTGGATATAAAGTGTTCTGACCACAAAATAACAATGTGAGATGACTCACAAGTTAATCAGCTGGATTTAGTCATTCCAGAAGGTATCTGTACTTCAAAACATCATGCTTTACATGGTAAATACATACAATTTTATCTATCAGTTAAAAGTTTCTTAATTAAAAAATAAACAAATAAAAAATTGCATGTGATAATTCAGGCTGAAAGATTTGCTTTTTCCTCATAGATTCTCCATTGGGACTCCCATCAGTTCAGTGATTCGAGGTGCCTGTGGACTCTCCCCTCAAACAAAGTGCTATAATGTAGATGACAATTTGAGTTTCACCTGACCTGACACCTACTAGTTGTTAGAACTTAAGCCATAAATTCCCTGGTCCCCAAGTTTTTCATCTATAAATAAGAATGATTAGACCTACCTTATAGGCTACTGTGAAGTTTAGAAAAGATAATACAGGAACAAGTGCCCAATATAGTAAGTGCTAAATAATTAATTGTATGTGGTTTTGTTTGTTTTGGCTGTACTGGGGATCAAACAAGTGGCATTTTACCACTGAGTTACATCTCTAGGCCTTTTTATTTTTTTATTTGGAGACATGGCCTTACTAAGTTCCTGAGGCTGGCCTTAAATTTTCAATCCTCTTGCCTCAGCCTCCAAGTCACTGGAATTATAGGCATGCGCTACCTTGAGCCCAGCAATAATTGTGTTTTGTACCTCCACATTAAAGAATGGAAAGGGACAGTGTCACAAGTGAAAAATAGTCTCCTATATAGGCAAATATTCACTTCAATTCCTGTTCTATATCATGTTCTATGTTGGATTATAGAAATGGAAGGCACAGTCCAGTTGAATGAGAAGATATTCTCCTTAGGCCATCCCCTAAGTTCTAAATCCCAATAAGGAGTACAGATCTTGAAGGGTTAGAGTTGAAAGCCAGCTGGATGGACCCTGAATTCAGACAAAGCCCCTCTTCCATTTAGCCAGGAGAAATAGATTTATGAAAATATATTCATCCCTATGCAATGTAGCATCATCTGGCTAGATACTAGGAAACCTATTTATTCCTCAGTCTCTAACCATCTACCTACCATCCCTCTACCTGACTCCACGTTTTACTTTTAAAAATTCCACAATGGCAGAAAGAGGATAAACCTTCTTGAGAAAGGCTGTGCTCCTATTCTGATGGATAAAGTAGCACCACTGAAAGCTCTTTCCAAATAATCAGACACCCAAGAATGGTTTCTCAAACTACAAACCAGAAATATGAGTTCAACTATTAGGTGTCTCACTAGACTTGCCATAGAAAGGTGACAACCCTGACTTTCATTGGGGTTCCATGTGTTTAGTCCTTCAGAAAATATTTAATGAGCAACTTATATCCACCAGTCCTGAGGCATGGAGAACCTCTCAGAGTTATTGTTCCTTTGATAAAACTTTAAATAATATGTTTACCTATCTTTATTAGAATATGAGCTCCTGTCTTTTTATTTCTGTACTTTAAATGCCATAGAGCCCGACACAGAGCAGACAATAAATACCTGTGCAGGAGACAAACACACAAACCAACAAATACCACAATGCACAGACTACTAATAATTCCAAGAATAAAGAGGAATCTTATTCCACTGTTCACCTATAAAGGCAAATATGGAAGGTAACAATGGCCTAACTAGACCATAAGACATAATGAAAACAGTCACATACACCATAAACTGCTTCTCTGGTTCCAAATCAAGCATGTTTATACCTAACACAATTTTTGTGTATTTGTTTGTGTCCATATCACAGTTTTACAAGTTCTAAATAACAACATTTCTGACATTTCTTAGACTCTTACTATATACTAGATTATTTCAGAATGCTTTATTTATGTGTATCTTCTCATTTAATCTTATAATATTCCTTTGAACTAGTTACTATTATTATCAACCTTATTTTACAGGAAAATAACAATAATAATGATAATAAAAACCTAGAGCACTAACAAATGCAGTAAGTTGCCCAAGTTATACAACTATTAAGTGGCAGGCAGATTAGTACTGACACTCACACCAAAGTGTATACTTTTAAATCTATTTTTTTTCTCACTGCTAAGGATTGAAATTAGAACTTTTTGTTTTGCATTTTGAGACAGGGTCTTGCTTAGGGCCTCATAAGTTGCTGAGGTTGGCCTCAAACTTGCAATCCTCCTGCCTCAGTCTTGCAAGTCACTAGGACAACAGGAGTGTGCTATCATGCCTGGTGGAGCTGATGCTTTTATTCTCCACTGCACATAGAATAACTTGGTGACAAACACTATGATTCTAATAATCACCATTCATATGAATTTAATCTTCTAACATTAGAGTTGAAGTCTCAAGACACACACTATTAGTCCACATTAAAAATATTAATTGAATTGCTTATCTAGCATGCACAAGGCCCTGAGTTCAACCCTTAGCACCATAAAACAAACAAAAAAATCTTAAGTGAGATCAAAGTTCTAAGAGCTAAAACTATAATAAAACTCTCAGAAGAAAACTTCATGACTTTGCATTTGGCAATTATTTCTTAGATATGAGATCAAAAGCACATGCAACAAAACAAAAAAATAGGTAAATCAAGACTTCATCAAAATTAAGCACTTGGGGCTGAGAATGTAGCTCATGGTAGTACTTGCCTAGCATGTGTGAGGCCCTAGATTTGATCATAGCACCACAAAATAAAAAGTAAATAAATAAAAACTTTAGTGCATCAACAGAATAAAAAGCAACTCACTGAATGGGAGAAAATACTTGTAAGTCATATATCTAATAAGGGACTGATACTCAGAATACATAATAAACTTATACAATTCAACAACAAAGACCCCATTAAAAAATGGGCAAAGGCCAGGTGCAGTGGTGCCCACTTATAATCCTGGTACTTCGGGAGACTGAGGCAGGAAAATCACAAGTTTGGGGCCAGCTTCAGCAACTTAGCAAGACCCTGTCTCAAAATAACAAATAAAAAGGGCTGGGGATATAGCTCAGTGGCTGAGTGCCCTGGGTTCAATCCCCAATACCATAAATAAATAAATGCAAAACTGAAACTTATACCCATTAAACAATCACTCTCCATTTCCACCACCCCCTAGAAACCACCATTCTACTTTCTATTTCTATGAATTTGACTAGTCTAAGACCTAATATAACTAAATCACATAGTACTTGTTCTTTTGTGACCGGTTTATTTCATTTAGTATAGTGCCTTCAAGGTTCATCTGTGTAACAGAATGCATCAGAAATTCCTTCCTTATTAAGACTAATTACTATTTCATTATATGGATATACAGCATTTTGTTTATCCATTCTGTTGGTAGATACCTGGGGTGCCTCCACCTTGTGGATATTGCAAATGCTGCTATGAGCATGGGTATACAAATATCTCTTCAAGTTCCTATTCTAAATCCTTTTGGTTATATAACCAGAAGTAGAATTGCTGGATCATACCGTAATTCTATTTTTAATTTTCTGAGGAACTACCATATTATTTTTCACAGTAGCTGTACTAATTTCTATTCCAACAGTACAGGATTCCAATTTCTCTGTATCTTTGCCAAAACTTGGTATTATTTAGGTCTTTTTTGGTTTGTTTGTTTAATAGACATCCTAATGAGCATGTGGTGGTACCTTACTGAGTTTTTTATTTGGATTTCCCTAATGGTTTTTTTAGGTGTTGATGAACCTTTATTTTATTCATTTATTTATATGCAGTGCTGAGAATCAAACCTAGTGCCTCACAAATGCTAGACAAGTGCTCTACCACTGAGCCACAACCCCAGGCCAGATTTTCCTAATGATTAGTGATATTGAACATTTTTTTTCATTTACTTATTGGCCATTTAAATATCTTCTTTGAAAAAGTATCTATTTAAGGTCTTTGCCTATTTTTTAATAAGATTTTTTTATTGTAAAGCTTTAGGAGTTCTTTATATATATGCTGGATATTCACCCAACAGTGTAAGCACTGCTAAAGCATATTTAAGATTCACTATATTTATAAATTTACTGTATTTCCAAGAGTTAAGTAAGTAGGAATGCCTGTTTTCCAGATAATTGAAGTACTTAAAAAGAAAGAAAACACATTTAATTTACAAAGTAAATATAACAAAGTTTATAAATAAGCTTAAATATTAATTATAGTTCCTTTAAAAGTAATTGTTAAAATTTATTCCACTTTTAAGTAGAATATGGTTTGTAACTTAAAATTAAAAACTTGACAAAGAATGAAGTTTAAATTATGTTTAAAAATCATATATTAGGGGCTGGGGTTGTGGCTCAGTGGTAGAGCGCTTGCCTAACATGCCTGAGGCACTGGGTTTGATCCTCAGCACCACATCAAATAAATAAAATAAAGGTCCATCAACAACTAAAAAATATTTTTTAAAAAATCATATATTAATTTACTTTTGTTTTTTGGTATTGGGAATTGAACCTAGGGGCACTTTACAACTGAGCTACACCCATAGCCCTTTTTTCAATTTTTTCTTTGAGACAGGTCTTGCTAAATTGCTGAGACTGGCCTCAAACTTGCAATCCTCCCACCTCAGCCTCTTGAGTTTCTGGGATTATAGGCATGCTATATGTTAAATTTAAAAATCAAAATAGACCACATATTTTCTGTGTTCCAAACTTTCAGCAGGCTCAGAGAGGTTAGGTTGCTTGCCCACAGGTTCAGAGGGCTCAAGATTCAGCTTTAAAGCTCACTGTCAATAGCAATGCCTCAAAGAAAGCTAGATTTGTGCTACAAATCACTTTGGAAATACTGCAGAGAATTAAACAAATGGAGACCATCAAATATGATGTTTCTAAATGTTTCCATTTATTTGACTTTCTCACTGTACAATTTCATTCAACAGACACTGCCCTGTGCTAAAATACTAAAATGAAAGAACCTGCTTCCAGTCTCCAAGGACTTCAGAGTTCTCAATTCAGATTGTTTCCTAGGAAACCACACATGCAGGAGTAAGACACAGGCTTCACCAGGCTGGGCAGCAACTTAAATATTGAATGGTTCACTAGTCAGTGTGATTCTGTTCAAAATCTGTTCCTGACTAACACTAGACGTCCAGCTGTTCTTCTTCTATGGTGGCAGTTTAGTGAGCCAGGATACATCCTCTCCATCTAGGGAGTCAGTCAAACCTTGGCTATCTATGGGAAGTAACTGCTCCTGGGTTAAAAGCTTCACAAGCTTCTTAGCCTACCACCAATTTAAGGAAATCCCAAAGATGAAAAGTTCCCAGTTTACAAAACAGATATATTAGGCATCAGAGGATTTGCTTTGTCTCAAAGATTCCCCAAAGAGTTGCTTTCAGCAGTGAGTGTCCCTTGGGGCATTTAAATTCTGATTTTGTATATGCTTGAAACTCAGTTCCTAAGAAACAAGAAGAAACCTGTTCTCTAGAAGGAAGTGAACTTGTGGTGCTTTTGTACTTACCATCTGGGACAGTCCCATAAGCCCTGGCAATATGCCCTAACTCCTGCATCAAGCCCTGGAAGCAGTCCTTACAGAACAAATGTTGGCATGGTAGAAACCAAGAGCCCTCATCTTGCAGGTCCTGTCGGCACAATGAGCACATCTGTGCTACAGCTTCCATGTGTCCATCCCTAGAGCAGAGTTTCTGGTCAGCTAGCGGCTGCCTCTTGAAGTTCATGAACATGTCCATGCCCTTTCTGGTGCTTCTGCCTGGGACTGAGGCTTTTCCATTGACATCCTCAGGTGTGAAGCAGCGTGTACAACGAGCAAGCTCCACTCCCTGTAAGTAAAGCAAAAAGCAGACTGATTTACCACATTTGGGAAGGAGATGTTCCTCAACAGGTCAGAAAAGCCTCAGACCTCAGAAGTCCAGGTCATGCACCTTCCCAGAGATGAAGGCTTGTGCCTCAGCCTCAATTGTACTTGGGTTTAGAGAATACATCATCTTTGCCATGGGGGGAAAAAAAGCCTAGAGGTGTTTACAAGAATAGATCTTTCTGACAAGGTATGTTTGCCTTCACGTGTCCCAGATCTATTTCTTATTGGTGGACAAGTTTGATCCAATTTTTAACTTTAGAAAAGGGTATGAGATTTATTAAGTGCCAAGTTTACACTAGGTGCTTTCTACACTATTTCAATCCTCACAACTACCTTTGGAAATAGGGATTATTATTTTTCACAAATTAAATAATACCATTAGGTAAAGGTTGAGGAAACTGGGGCCCAGAGAGGTGAGGTAATACACAGAGACAAATTTCAAATCCAGTCTGATTCCAAATGTCACACTGTGACCTACTGAAATATTCTCAAGCTGAGATCCACATAGCAGTTCATCAGTGCTCTCCAACAACTTTTTTAAATTAGATAATAGAGCTTTTTTAAAGTGTAAACATTCTGGATCATCTACGTATCCACCATGATACGATTTTAAGAGCAGTATTGAGTTTATGATCTAGTTCACACTAGGCAATATTGATGATGAGAAAAGAAAGAGGCATGCAATATGCCAATGAAGTCTAAACGACATCATCACACACAATGATGAATGTTGTACAGTGTTTGGAATAGAGAAAGTGGGGGAAATTAAGCCATCATTGTAATATATGTTTGCTGAACTTATCCACAACAGTAAGTGCCACATTTAAGTTGTAGTGGATTGTAGTGGCAATTTTAGCAAAATATCATCTGTATATGAAATTAATAGTTAATTTGATTGCTTTGGTTTTTAAATTTTTAGTAACTATAAATTGTATTTGGTATTATAATTGCATAAGAACTGAAACCAAAAGGAAGTGTGTCTACTTTTACATTTGTATTTACTTAAGACACAAAACATAACCACTTAATTCAATCTGGTATTCTGTAATTATGCAAGTTAAAAAAAAATTTTATTTCAGCCCAAAGTTTTTGGGAACAAAACCCATTAAAGAGGAAAGGTGCTGGGACTGTGAGGGGCCAGGATGTCTGGAGTCAGAAAAATGCTACTACATAAAGTAATAGATTATCACCTACAATTCCTTCTGAGGCTCCAAGAATAGTTATTTTCCATAGAGCCACAGAAACAGCCCCAGTAGAAGTAAGGGTGGTCTTTACTAGGAGGTTTAAGCATGGCTAAAGTTTATTTCATTAGAGCATTGGTTCTCAAATTTTTGGTCTTGGAACCCCTCTTACAGTTTTTAATTACTAAAGACCTCAAAGAGATTTTGTTTATGTGGGTTATATCTATTTCTGTTTACCACATCAGAAATTAAAACTGAGAAATTTGTAAGATATTAATTCATTTGAAACAATTAATCTGGGCTGGGAGTATAGCTCATAATCAGCATGTATGTACAAGGCCCTGGGTTCAATCCCCACCATCAAAAGAAAAATTAAGAGTAAATTAGTTACTTTTATAAGTAAATAAGTAAAACTTTTAACAATATCCAGGTGCAATGGCACATGCCTATAATTCTAGTGACTGGGGAGGCTGACACAAGAAGATCACAAATTCAAAGTCAGTCTCAGTAACTTAACCAATACCCAGTCTCAGAACAGAACAATAAAAATGGTTGGGGATGTAGCTCAGTGGTAGAGTACCTCTGGGTTCAATCCCCAGTACTCCCAACCCACCAAAAAATTAATAAAAAATCTTTAAAAATTTAATGAATAACATACTTTTTAGGAAAAATAACTATTTCTTTTTTTTTTTTCTTTTGTGGTGCTGGGGATTGAATCAAGGGCCTTTTGCATGCAAGGTAAGCACTCTACCAACTGAGTTATATCTCCAGTCCTATTTCTTAAAATAAATTTAATGAGAAGAGTGACATTGTTTTTTTCATTTTTGCAAAACTTTTAAAGTCTGATGTAATACAAGACAGCTGAAATCCTATATGGATTGCTTTTACAATCTGTTATACATTGTTTTGTTTACAGAACAGGAAGAAAACCCAGTCTTACACAGAAAACATTTAGAAAAATGTATAGAAGTATTTTAATAGTCTTTTCAGATATTTTTTTATATTCTTTGGTACTACACAAAAAATTAGCAAGTAATAGTTTCTTACATATTAATTATAACATGGAAGCTGAAACTACCTCAGTGAACTTTACTTACTGTTAAATTAAAATTCACTGAACTATCTTATACTTTTACCCAAGCATAATTTTATATCTTATACTGCTCTTTTATCCAAGCATAATTTTATAACATCAAGAAGTGGTCCCTTAGAAAAATTGTTTCACTAATATTCTAAATACTAACACATTTTTTAACACAATAGCAAAAAAAATCACATTCTTTAATATCACTTCTGTTTTTTATCACTTCTAATTTCATTGGAAAATTCTTTCAGAATTAATGAGTCAAGCTCATAGAGGCAGCTAAGACTTACCAGTATTCTAATTTTTGTTGGAAGCTTAAATTTTATCATTGTCAAAATAAACTGTTTATTTTTGAAAAAATATCTGCCAAATTCCCAAGCCTGAATAACCACAGTTTGTTAGTTGTTCTTTCATGTAAAATTTCAGTTCCATGGTTGAGGAGGGGGAAGTTAGTTTAGTAAAAGTACAATACAAGTCAAAGCAAAAGTACAGTACTTTGAGATATAGCAGAACTACTTTTTTCATACTTTTAATTTCTTCAAATAGAATATTTAAAAAACATTTAATCAAGAATTGAGATTTAATAAAATTTTTACTTCTACATCATGGACATTCTTGAGTTAAACTAGTTTATTTATTTTTTTTTTTATTTTTAAGTGTTGGTGTTTCAAACTCCCAGGTCCCAGTGATTCTCTTGAAGAGTTGGTTCTATACGTACATGCCACCACACTTAGCTTAAACTAGCTTTTCTTCTTTTTTTTTCTTCTTAACTGCAAATGCCTAGTGAAGAATACACAGATTGGGCTGGGGATGTAGCTCAAGCAGTAGCGCGCTCGCCTGGCATGCGTGCAGCCTGGGTTCGATCCTCAGTGCCACATACAAACAAAGATGTTGTGTCCGCCGAAAACTAAAAAACTAAATAAATATTAAAAAATCTCTCTCTCTCTCTCTCTCTCTCTCTCTCTCTCTCTCTCTCTCTCCCTCCCTCCCTCCCTCCCTTTAAAAAAAAAAAAGAATACACAGATAAAATGACTTATACCAGTTTAATGCCCAAAGCACCAGAAGTTTTTTACATCATTGCTTTGGCACCATCAATGCAATATTAACTTAGTGGAAAGATCAAAAACATCTTATTATGAAAAAATTTTGACCTCAGGGACCCCCTCAGGTTCTATAGACCACATTTTGAGAACTGCTGCATTAGATCTCACATGATAATCCTGGGTATTCACAAAAGTGGCATGGCTTTCCACCATCAGTGAGCACTATATGGGGTAAGAATATAAAGAAAAAGGGATTTCATTTTTGTTTTAGAATAGCAATTGAAGTAACTCTATGAGGGTAAAGAATTAAAGGCACATCCAAGACATGAGTCTCTGATCTGAGGACAAAGGGAGAGGTCAAATAATCCCTTTCTCACCTATACCCTTTTTCTGGCTGCTTTTTACCATAACTTAGCTCTTTTTCCCTATCATGGGCAAGTGGATGGGATATAGTTTGGAAGACTATACTTAAGACCAGGGAGCAACTCAAATGCCCACAGGAGCCAGGCAATCTATTTGAGTGAAGTCCCCACCTAAAAAAAAATTGGGTCCTGTATTGCCAAATCTTTGTTTTTCAAAATACCAAAAATCTAAATTTTTATTTGAATTTTAAAATTTTGGCAACTGTGTTTGTCAGGTTTTCATCACTATATCAAATACCTAAGATAACCAACTTATAAAGAGAAAAGGTTTATTTTGGCTCACAGTTTTAAAGATTCCAGTTCATGATCAGATAGACCCACTGGTTTTAGGTCAGTGGTAGGGGTGGTGCCAGATGGCACTGGTGGAGAACAAGCTTACCTTGTGGCCAAGGAGAGAAAGAGAAAGAGGAAGAAGAAGAGAAGAGGGGATTAGAGTCTCACAATCCCCTCCAAAGGCACACCCACAAAGGCCCAAAGACCTCCCAGGAGGCCCCACATCTTAAAGGCTCTAACCCCTCCTAATAGTACCGTGATGGGAAAAGCCAATACCACATTAATCTTTGTAGGATCATTTAAGATCCAAACTATAGCATCAACTAACTAAATTTTAAAACATACCATAAGTCAAACAACATATACCAGCAGCATCCACCTTATAACCTCTGCTTTAAGTCATGGAGTAACCTGGACTAAATGAAACATCAACTGCTAGTATGGAAAGAATGGAATCCTTAGTATGGAACTGATAGAATGGAAGGAATGGGTTCTGTTTCTTCCATGGGGTAATATTAACATCTGGATATGAGGAAAGGGAAATATCTACTGAATTTCTTTAACTATGAATGACGGAACAAATCATCCCACATCACATTGCAGGTAAGAATTTCAAAGAATATTTGCTTGGGTGGTACAGAACAAATTATCTTCAAAATTTAGTATTAATTTTAGGGAGAAAATGTGAAGGAGAAATACTAGGTAATGAAAGAGCATCCACTCTTTGCTAGACTGTGTTGTACATGAGACACTATTTGTTTGCTTGTTTACTGTTTTTTTAGACACAGTCCTAGGGTCCTAACCCTAGAGTGGGACTTTGTCTTTCTTGTTCATCATTATATTTGCCCCCTATTGTCTGGCACCTATGCTAGAATGTAAGACACACTCAATAAACATGTGTAAAATGAATGAGTGAAGGACTCATTATTTTTTTCATTGTTAAGACAAAAAAACTGGGCTGGGGCTGTGGCTCAGTGGTAGAGCACTTGCCTAGCATGTGTGAGGCACTGGGTTCGATTCTCAGCACTGCATATAAATAAATGAATAAAATAAAGGTTCATCAGCATCTAAAAAAATGTTTTAAAAAGACAAGAAAACTGAGATTCAAGGAGACTATGCAAGTTTGTTCAATATAATTAAAAAATAGAATTAGGAAATGAACACAAACTTGTTTGTTCTTTCCACTTATTTAATCCCCAGAAATTAAATTAACTATTTAAGCTAGTCTTTTTTGTACTATTGAATAAACTGCTCTCAAAGATCATAGAATTTCTTTCTTCATGTTTTGATATCACAAGTTTAAAGGCAAGGTTTTCCATCCCAGCTTCCAACAAAGCTTTTAGGAAAATAATTGTCATCTAGTACAATGAGTTAAAAAAAAATCTATCCACCACAAGAAATACTATTAGAAACCCTTAAGCACCAAATTAGATTATTTTTACTTTGTGCTGAAGAAAACTTCACCTGTGATCTTATGAATTTCACCCTAAATGCCATACATGAGAAACTACTGAAAAAAAAGCAAATAAAAGTTCCTAAGCCTAGAAAGGTTGAAATGGGATTGGTAACTGTACAATACTACTGGAACATAAACTGATACAATCCATTTGGACAAAAATAGCAACATAAAATGAACAATAAAAAAGGTCCATACCCTATAATCCAGCAATCTCACTCCTGGGAATTTATTCTAGAGAAGTTATTTGACATAAAAAACTATATATACACAAGTGTTCATTGCATCCTTGTCTCTAACAGCAAAGAATACAACAAGAACAAAAAAATGGAAACAAGAAAATGACTTTGTAAATTACAGTATATGCTGAAGGTAAATTACTATTCAGCTGTAAAAAAATAATTCTGAAGAATGGGTAGTATTACAGAAAAATATTATGGAATTAAATGAAAAGCAGAATACAAAAGGATTAATACACATGACCATCATCTTTGCAGATCGCTATGTCTCCATGTAAGCAAGAGCTGAAAGGTGATATTCAGAAATGAAAACAGCATTGTGCAATGGTTATGATTTGAAGTATTTATACTATGATTT
Organism: Urocitellus parryii; assembly: GCF_045843805.1. Taxonomy (NCBI): domain Eukaryota; kingdom Metazoa; phylum Chordata; class Mammalia; order Rodentia; family Sciuridae; genus Urocitellus; species Urocitellus parryii. The sequence continues at coordinate 54,476,414 of NC_135534.1, read as the reverse complement.
CTTTTTTCAGGAAAATTTTTAATGTTGTACTGTTTTTTCTATTACATATATATTTTTAAATTCTTTCTGAAATAAATTTAGAATTTTGAGTTTTTCTCTAATTCTGACTTAGAAAATAATAGAAAGTCTGGCTTTCCCCATCTTGAATTAATAGTACTCTACTTTAAAAAAGAAAACAACATAAGAACATAAATGTTCAAGTCTAAAGATGGAGATCAAGAAGATGGGTGGGGCTGGAAGCATCCAAGCTATTGTTGCAGTCTGAAGGACTGATGATGAAATCAGGAACCCTGAGAAAAAGAAAAGGGAGAAGGATCATCAGGCCCTCCTTAGGATGTAATGTGTTCCCAAGGTCACTTAAGAGAGTTCAGAGATAGAAAAAGGTCAGCACCACAGTTACCTGCCTTACCAGGCTACAGCCTGGCATCATTTCTCTTCCACTCATTTCACAGGTATTTTCTGAGGCCCTGACTTGCTGAGGGAGCTCAAATACCTGATATGTCACAAGGCCATGCTCTCCTTCAGAGAAGATGTCACAGAAGATACCTCTCAGGGCTCATGTCCAAGGTCATGTCTCATGTGTCTGGTAAAGAGGATGGGTCATCTAATGCCTAATATCCCAGCTGCTATTCACTTTTGCAGCTATACAACTGAACTTTGTTCTCTCAGAGCTATCAGACTTAGGGAAACTGACCCATACTGAACAAAACACCATATGAGCCATGTTTTAAGTCACACTGTTCAGCCAGGTGGCTTATAGAACAGGATGTAGCTCTTCTATAGCCAAGGAACTTGGCAAACTACTTAGAAACAGTGTCCTAGCATCCAGAACCCTACCTCTACCCTTTGCACAGTCTTGATCCTTGCTCTAGGCCCCACTTATAATATACCTGAAGGTTAATTTCCATTCCCACTGTTCTGCCCAGCTTACCTTCATTGACAGATCATCTTCTCAAAGGTAGTTTCTGGGTAGCTCAATTCATATCCTTGAATACTTATAGGCCAGTTTCCATGTCAAATAGAAGATGATCTCCTTTTAGATCTTACCCTCCTACTCCCAAGACTCCTCTTTCTGCTGGTCACAGGCAGTATATGATTAAGTTTGAAGGAGTGATGAATACCATAATGCTGTGAGGTCAGAGAGGGAGTGGTCATTGAGGTAAAAACAGACCCAGGCTCTGTATCTTACCAGCTGTATACTCTCCAGCAAGTATCTCAGTTCTGTGCATTTTTTTCATGCATAAAATGAGGCTGGTAGAGCTGAATTCTCAGCCAGATGCATTTGTGAACTGCAAGGTGCTTTGAAAATGTTGGGTCTATTATTGTGGACTAGAGTGGGGAAGAAGTAGAATGTAGGATGGCCCTTAAAGATTGAGGAAGATTCAGGCTATGCAGTCAGGAAGAGAAAGGACATCCCAGGCATGAGTAAAGGCAAAATGGAGACAGAAGTAAAGTATGCCTGCAATAGAAAGCTTGTTGAGGTGAGAATCAGAGGTAAGGTTGGAAAGGTAGGTAGGCTGTATTCTATTGCTATTAGGGAATCACTGAAATTTTTGATCATATAAAAGAATGACAGTTATGTTTTGGGAGTACTAAGCTGATAGAAGATGTGAAGGATAGAGTTTGGCTGAGGGATAGAATGCAGGTAATGTGATCACAGAGTGGTTTGAAGACTCCAAATAAGAAGATGAGGAGCTGGGCTGGGGTTGTGGCTCAGCAATAAAGCACTTGCCTACCATGTGGGAGGCACTGGGTTCGATCCTCAGCACCACATAAAAATAAATAAAATAAAGGTATTTATTGTAGTTGGATGGTATTGTGTCCAACTACAATTAAAAAATAAAAAAGAAGGATGAGGAGCTGAATGAAGACAGTGACTCTAGGGCTGAAGGAGGAAGTACATTTGAGAGATATAGAATTAAAAGGATGGTAATAGTGTATAAGAGCAAATAAGGGCTTGGGAACAATTTTTCAGGCCTGATCTCAATGGACAATGATGTCTCTCACCAAGATAAAGAAATAAAGAAGCAGAGGTGGGCTTGTGGCTCAGCAGTAGAGTGCTCACCTAGCACTTGCGAAGTGCTGGGTTCGATCCTCAGCAATGGAATATTATTCAACAATAAAAGAGAATAAAATTATGGCATTTGCAGGTAAATGGGTGGAGTTAGAGAAGATAATGCTAAGTGAAGTTAGCCAATCCCAAAAAAACAAATGCCAAATGTTTTCTTTGCTATAAGGAGGGTGATTCATAGTAGGATAGGGAGGGGGAGCATGGGAGAAATAGATGAACTCTAGATAGGGCAGAGGGATTGGAGGGGAAGGGAGGAGGCATGGGATTATTAATGATGGTGGAATGTGATGATTATTATTATTCAAAGTACAGGTATGAAGATACAAATTGGTGTGAATGTACTATGTATACAACCAGAGATATGAAAAATTGTGCTGTATATGTGTAATAAGAATTGTAGGGCTGGGGATGTGGCTCAAGCAGTAGTGCGCTGGCCTGGCATGCGCTGGGTGCTGGGTTCGATCCTCAGCACCATATACAAATAAAATAATAATGTTGTGTCCACCGAAAACTAAAAAATAATAATAAAAAAGAATGTAATGTATCCCACTATCATATATAAATAAAAAAATTTAAACCACATAAAAATAAATAAAATGAAGGCATTGTGTCTAACTACAACTAAAAAAATATTAAAGAAAGAAAGAAAGAAGCACTAGTGAGCAAGGAAGAGTGAGTTCCTTGGATATGTTTATCTGTAGAATCCAAGGGATGCTAACCAGTAATTAAGTGAATGTATGGGTGTAGAGCACAGCAACAGAAATGTGAATTGAAGTCACATGAGGTGACCAAGTACTGTGAAAAGGTAAGTTGGAAAAGGACAGAAGGCTGAGGAATCTCGGCATTTAAATGGTGGACAATTAAACTCAGCATGGTGGTGCATCATGCCTGTAACACCAGTGATTCAGGAAGCTGAGGCAGAAGCATTGCAAATTTGAAGCTACCTCAGCAATTTACCAAGGCCCTAAGCAACTTAGTGTAACCCTGTTTCAAAAAAAGAAAAAAAGAAAAAGAGGGTCTGGAGTTGTAGGTCAGTGGTAGAGCGCTTGACCAGCACTGTGTGAGGCGCTGGGTTCGATCCTCAGCACTACATAAAAAAATAAACGAAGGTTAAATAAAATAAATATATATATATATTTTTTTATATATATATTTAATAATTATATAAGAGCTATGTACTAAATTGTGTGGCAGTACACGTGAGCAGCTTTGATAACTGGTAGAAGTTTCACAAAGGAAATGCTTGCATAGGATGCAGGTTGAACGGGGGTTATCTAATTCAGAAGAGGAAGGAGTCGGGGGCATCCCAACCAGGTTCCAGAAAAAATTCACATGTGGCGTTTAGAAAAAGCATTTACAATGTCTGGATCCCCAAAGCATAGTGGTTGTTTAAACTTGAGGTGACTTCGGTGACGACAGCAGAAGGGCAAAGTAAGTGGGGCAAGCGGCCACTCAGAAGGATGGCCGGCAAGTCCCTGAGGCGGTGGAGGCTCTGCAGAAGCAACTCCCAAGAGCTGCGAACAGGTGAGCACACTGAAGGCTAGACGGCGCCTCGGGCTCCACACTGCGGCCGAGGAAGCCACCAACCACCAGGTCTGAGCAGAACGTTAAGAGCCGGGGAGGGGCTCAAGGCTGGGGCTTTTGGCCAGGCACCGAGAGATAAAGAGGTCCTCCCTGTCAGCCTAGGCGGTACCCGGGCCTGGGCGCCAGGAAATGGCCTGGCTCACCTTGGTCGCAGCGGTAAAGCACCCCAAGCCCTAGATTCCTCTACAGTTTTCAGCATCCGAGCCAGATGCAACGGGCGGCACCAAGAAGAGTTCCCCGCTCAGACCACCAGCACTTCACTGTGAACAGAACTAGCCTCAGAAAGAGGATGCTACCGGCGTGAGTCAGAAACCCGCGAGACCAATGAGGTCCCGCCCGAGGCCCGCCTCCTTGCCGGAAGTGAGGCAATTGGTCCCGCCCCCTACTTTCGATACCTCGCGAGACTTCGCTGAGGCCTTCCTTTTTCGTCTTAGCCGCCGACATGGTAGGTGTTTCTTTTTTGGCCTCCGCTTTCCTGCGGCCAGACACGCGGAGCTCTGCTCACTTTGCCTCCCAGCCACATAACCCGGTTTTCCAGATTGCGCGTGGCAGGCCTTAGGGCAGTATGGCTGTCGCGGACCCGGGGCGGGGATCCTGGTGCAGCGTGCTAGGCCCAGGGTTCGGATCTTTGAGACACGAGGGCCGGAGCGCCCTGGCGCCGCCCTGATGAAACCGTCGGGCCAGCCAGTAACCTCATCCTTGCCGAATGCGCCAGAACTCAGGCCCTTGTTCCCAGTTCTGCAGGCTTGTCTCAAGCTGGCAAGCATTATTCCCAACCCTTCTTATTTAGGCTTGATCAATAAGCTCCTTTTCCCACGCAGCCATCCAGACTGAGGAAGACCCGGAAACTTCGGGGACACGTGAGCCATGGCCACGGCCGCATCGGTAAGTTTCTCCTGCTCGGCTTAGAAACTAACGTAGCGTAGAAGTAAGACTTTTGCGGTTGAGTAGGGATTGAATTGAACAGATGTTCACTTTTTTTCTCCCCCTATTTAAGGATCTTCTGGTATTCCAGTTTTAGAGAATGTTTGTAGATAGGAAACAGCGTGAGCGGCGCAGAAGTGGGGAAGTTCTCCGCTTGGCTAAACGGGATTGAGGGGTTGGGAAAGGTTATGTGAATCCTGTAGCTTTATATTCCTGCAGGCAAGCACCGGAAGCACCCAGGAGGCCGGGGTAATGCTGGTGGCATGCATCACCACAGGATTAACTTCGACAAATAGTGAGTGTTTCTTGATATTGTTTTTACACAGTATATAAAGCCAGCCTAGAACATCGGTGGAAGTTGGCCTCTTAAAAACCTTGTCTATTACTGGCTTTGCCGAGTTAACTTTTGATGTTGTGAACTGAGAAACCATCATCGAGGCTAGAGTCACGCTTGGGTATTGGCTGTTGCCTTAGTGTGCTAGAGTCCTCGAAAAATAACCGCTGACCTTATTCACTGGCTGTGGGCTTCATGGCACAGCTAGTCACCAGGTTAGTGACATTAGATTCACTTGTATCCATGGGTTAGGGGATGATGTATTTGACTGTATCTCTAGGGGACCTCTATTAGAAAAGTGTAGATTTTTCTACAGAATACTATCAAATGTAGCTTTTTAATGAAGATGGTTTGGTCATTTCTTTCCCAGTCACCCAGGTTACTTTGGGAAAGTTGGTATGAGGCATTACCACTTAAAGAGGAACCAGAGTTTCTGCCCAACTGTCAACCTTGATAAATTGTGGACATTGGTTAGTGAACAGACACGAGTAAATGCTGCCAAAAATAAGACGGGAGCTGCTCCCATAATTGATGTAGTCCGATCGGTGAGTAAATTAGATATTAACTATAAAGTCCCTTTGTCCTTACAAAATTCTGAGTTATGATACACTTAAATGTCTCCTATACCTCTCTGATTACCTGCTAGAAAATACAACCTTTTGATAGAATTTGTCATGACCAGAATGGAATTATTCCCCACTCTTCTGTCTTGGGTGCATTTTTGCTCTCAGAAGTAAACATTCAGAGAATGCATATCTATCACATGCCTTGATTGTATTTCTGGGAAAACCTTTGGAGAGTAATGGTTCCTCTCAAATTAATTTCGATTAATTTTTGCTTGAATGTCTTCCTAATTTGTACTGCCATTGCCCTGCTTCTCATGGTCTGATATCTTTGGGGTTTCAGAACCTTCTGTTAGTCTTTAACTTCCATGAACATGGAAGTAATCTTTAAGGAGGCCCAAACCCTAGGGAGATGTTCAGGTAACTTTAAATTCTTGTTTCCAACCTATTTAATGCTTTTTGAGCAATTTTGGTAGTCAGGACTTTGAGCATTGCTGGGAAAATATCTTTCCTTTTTACTTAATAGGGATAATCAAACATAACGTGGAGATCTGTGCTTTGCCGAGACTAGAGTCACATCCCGACACAGAACTTGTCCTGGTGTGCTACAGTTCTCGGAGAGAATTTGCTGGTCTTGATTCACTGGGGGGGACAATTGATGTCCCCATTAGTGCCCAGATCAGAAACATAGTCTACCTGGGACTTAAAGGTTAATGTTGGCTTCTCTCCATGTGCCCCAAGAAATTGGTACATGGCATGATGTGTTATAAATCTTTTTCTCTTCTAGGGTTACTACAAAGTTTTGGGGAAGGGAAAGCTCCCAAAGCTGCCTGTCATCGTGAAGGCCAAATTCTTCAGCAGAAGAGCTGAGGAGAAGATTAAGGGTGTTGGGGGTGCCTGTGTTCTGGTGGCTTAAAGCCACCAAGAGCTCTGGAGGTTCATTAAATGCTATCAAACACTTTTCCTTTGTGGTCTAAGTAGGTTTTTTGGCACCTCTACTTAAAACAAATCTCTACATACAACAACCTGTATGTCATATGTTAGGAACCTACTTTATAGGTCTTAGACACATGGAGGGGAATAGGCTTTCTAAAGTGAGAACTGTTGATGATTGAAATATGTTAAAAAGCCCACTGGTATTGTACAGTGAATTTTACAGCAAGTGCGAATGTATCCTTCACTTTTGTATGGTGCATGATCTTAACAAGACTTTGATCAGTCACACTAAACAGTGACAGTGTTAAGATGAGAGAGCACTTTGACTTACTTCCTGAGTATAAGATCACCCCTACACCAATCTGGCTCTCTCATCTTGGACCAAACCATTCTAGTTACAACCAGAATATTCTGAATCAGAATCTTTAATCTGGATATATCGAAATGCATTGGATTCAGCAAAGCGACTGTAAAGGGTCTTTGTGTTCAAAAAAATAATCATGAAATTGTTAATTTTTTTAGTCTGAAGTATGGAGAAGACTGAAAAATCCTGAGGGCCAGAAACCAGATATGTTTTTTAGGGCTGGTATTTTGCTGTTGTAAAACCTATGACCAATATTTGTTTGCATCCTCATGGGTGTCAGGATAAATTATGTTAACAGCTTTATGGCTTTTCCTGAAATTTTGAACCCAGAATGAAGCTTGCATCTAGGATCCTGAGCAAAGAAGTGTAAGATGTTATTCATAATACTGTATAATGTTTTTGTTAGTGGAAGTGACTCTCTTAGCCATATGGAATACCATGATTTTCTGTGAGACGGTGTTATAGAGAATATTGGAGATCAAATACAAAGAACAGGAGAGAAACTTGATTGGATAGACTTGGATAAGAATAGGAGACAATTGTAAGAGGTCAGGAGTGTTTTTCAGTGGACACTCTTGAAACTGGATTGTCTGGCTTTGCATCTTGATATTCTGATGGGGAAAGGTGGAAATACAGGCTCTGCATTATGGTCTTATTGAGGGCTTCTAACATGGAACCTGAGACCAAGGAACAGCACCGTTAGAATTAGGAAAATGATTTCTACCCAAGAATTGCGTGACTTTTTTGAAGCTCAATCTAATTCCTCATCTTTAAATTTCAGTTAAAATTGCCTCCTGTGCACTTTGTATAAATAAAATGGGAAGCCTACATTTACCTTTTGTATTTGTTAGCTTAAGTGTAAACTACTAAGGGGGCAGATGAAGGAATTAGTTTCTGTGCATGTTGTTTTGTCACATGGGAAAATAAATGGTCCAAGCAGAGGGAATAGCAAGATGATAAATTATGAAACTAATTTGGAAAGGGCAGATGGGATGTGCATGGTGCTATATGAGCCAGGAGAAGAAAGGACTGGCCAGGATGTAGTTCAGGGCCTGAGGAAACTTAAAGGCAGCAACAAAATGGGGAGGAGGGTGTATAGGTAAATTTTCAGAAGACAGTAGGATTTGGTTACTAAATTGGATGTTGATCAGGCGTGAAAGGGTGGGGTATTTGGAGGAAGGTGAATACTATACCCTTAGTGGGTAGTCTCAGGATTCATTGCTGACATCCAGGCTTCCCTTGGAAATGCAGTCTTCTAAGAACCATATGTACTAAATAAGAAGTCATAGTAGTAGTACTCCCCAGGCCAATCCCATCTCCTGGCTTAGAGGACAGCTGCTGAGGTACCTTGGGCAGATGCCTTTTTTTTTTTTTTTTTTTTTTTTTTTTTTTTTTTTTTGTGGTGGTGGTGCTGCTACTGGAGATTGAACCCAGGGCCTTGTGCAACTGAACTGAGCTACATCCCCAACCCTTTTGGCATTAATCTTAGATGGCTAGGTGACAAAAGCCAAACATCCTATTCTCTAAATGTGACAACTTGAATTCCTTTATGGATCTAGACAATGTTTTGATGGATATTTCAGTTTAAAGGGAAAGGTTCTACTGCTTAGAAACTCACTTAAAGTAAAGGAACACAAAATTGGTGAGAACAGGGGCTGGGGTTGTAGCTCAGTTGGTAGAGCCTTTGCCTTGCATGCGTGAGGTACTAGGAGTTCGATCCTCAGCACCACATAAAAACAAATGAAGTAAAGGTATTTTGTCTGCCTGCAACTAAAAATTTTTTTTAAAAAAGGGTGGGGTTGGGGTTGTGGCTCAGCGGTAGAGCACTCACCTCTCACATGTGAGACCCTGGGTTCCATCCTCAGCAGCACATAAAATATATTGTGCCCATGTTTAACTAAAAAAATTTTTTTTAAAAATTGTGGGGACAGTTGGTTCTGTGTCCTACTTAGGACCAGACTAAGAAGTAGTTTGAAGTCCCAATACACCCAAATTGTAGTGCTTTCTTGAGCCTACAACCACTGGTATTTTTTTCATGAGTCTGCCCAAGTACTGACTGGCCTATCCCATGGGCATAAAGGTTCACTAGCAGTATATTCAGGGCTGACTAGTACTGGGGTTGGAAAGGTCCTCCCAGATGTGGGAAGCACTGCTTTATCAGTGATAACCTCTGACTCGATGGCTTGAAACTTGTTCACATCCCTCTTAAAATATGAAAAGGGTATGACTAGGATGGTAAGTTGACAATCATTTATAAACTTGGATTACAAAGGATGTAATTTCTAGCCCAATACGTATTTCTTGGGATAGATTTTCATCCAAATCCCAATTGCAGTTGTAATTTAGTACTTAATAGAAATGCCACACAATTTGCAAATGCAGTTAATCAAAATCGTCAGATGTATGCTTTCAGTTCAAATAAATATTCCTGTTAAAACCTATGATCAGACAGCCTCTAGGACTGAAACAAGTTGAAAGCAGTTACATTGAAGGCAAAATGAGCGGCATCTGAACTAAAAGGCCTCCAGTGGTTGGAGCCATTTGCTGCTGTTTTCTCCCACCCGTACCGCCAGACAGTAATGCCCTCGCGCTACTGCCCCAGAGCTCACAAGCGGTTCCCTTCGGCCCCTGCCCGAACCACTTCCTGTGTGAAAATCTAATTCTGGGGACGGTGTGGGACCGGAAACACAGCTAGTCACTTCCGATAGAGGGTGGAGCCAGCCTGCTTTGCTGGAACACTGGTACTTTCCTGGGCGAGGCGGGAAGATTTAACTCCTATTGGAGAGTTCCCTTCAGGGCACTTACGAACAGAAGGTGTGGTCTTTTTTGTGCAGTTTTCAAAAAGGGACTTTGCAAACCCCAAGAGTGTTTCAGTTGCCTTAAAAGAGGATTGTTACATCTTTTAAGCTAAAAAAGAAAATGCTCGTCTGGAAATGTTCTATAAGAACATAAAGGGAATTTCCTTTACTGAGCTTTGGAAAGCAAGGGAGGAAGATGGTGTTTTGGTAGTCGCTTTTAAACCAAATGCATATTTCATGTTAAAAATGACATAAATGAACAAAAAATAATTTAGAAAGCTTACAGAAATTAATGAAAAGTAATGTTTTTCTCTAGTTTTCAGGGCGTCTTACGATCTCCAAAGGCAAATGAATTTAAGAATTTTTAGAATGCATATCACTACATCTGGTTGTAGAAACTATAATTTTGTGTACCACTCCGAGGTAAAAATATAGGTTAAGTTGTATATTTCATTGCTGGCTTTATTTTATATACCAATTTTTATTGTATTTTCACTCCCACTTTAAATTGTTTTAAATACCATTTATATACCCCTGTAAGTTACTTGTTGTACAAGACAAGTAATACACATGTCATATAGAGGGTTTTTAAACAAAAATTTAACTGAGGGACCTGGGGGTGTAACTTAGTGGTAGAGTGCCTAGTACTATGAGGTCCTAGGTTCAATCCCCAGTACCACCAAAGGGCGGGCGGGGGGTTGGGGGGGGTGCTGTGAATGTAATTAGAGAGCATTCCCCAAAATAAGCCTAATTCCAGACTATCCAGTGTGAATCACAACACTCCTTCAGAACACTTTTTGGTTTTTGTCAATCATATGGGGGAAGCTACCAGGGATGCTAGATGTTCTGCAATATGGGGGTTGGTCCTTCACAACAAACATACAACTTAGAATTTAAATTCCATTTACAGGTTAGGAAGGTCTCCCCAGGGATAGGGATGTGGCTCAAGTAGTAGCGCGCTCGCCTGGCATGCATGAGGCACTGGGCTTGATCCTCAGCACCACAAAGAAATAAAGATATTGTGTCCACCTAAAAGCTAAAAAATAAATATTAAAAAAAAAAGGTCTCCCCACCCAGAGATTTTATATACTTTCCAGTTTTCTAGGATTCCAGGGGAATCTTGTACATTACAAAGTGCAGGCATGGAGATTGAAGCAAGAGGATTATAAATTTGAGGCCAGCCTCAGCAACTTAGCAAGGCCCTAAGCAATTTAACAAGATGCTATCTTTTGAAATAAAAAGTCTGGGTAGCTCAATAATAAAATCACCCCTGGGTTAAATCCTCAGTACCCACACACACAAAAATATTGATTTCAGAAAACTCCCTTGAGCAAAATCAGATATGAGTTGCTAATACAGCATACTTGCCTACATAATATGCAACTCATATTCACAGTGATTCTATGTATAGGTTTAGATATGTAACTTCATTGTATCTTCCAGTACAGGTATGCCCAGGCATTTACATATTTATTTTAAAACAAATTACTTTCTTCTTATTTCTCTTCTTATAGTTAAAAAATGTTTAAGTTGTGTTGTCTATGGATTTCATTTCAGGACAATGAAGAGGTGAGTTACAGTATTTGCTATTTGGGAGAAAAAAATTGAATCTATAGGGTTGAGTCCTTGGTTTAGGTGTCTAGCGATTGTATGAAAGCAGAACTTGGAAAGAGGACTTGAACACTTTTTGTGAACTTCAAACTAGACCAACTGTATTCAAACCCTCCCTGTAAAGCTGTGCCTTGGCCACAGTGATCACTCTAGCAAGCCACTGTATGCCAATGTCCGTTTTCTAAGTTAGGATAAGAGCTTCAGCCACAGGAGGAAGGAGACATGCCCTTCTGGCATTCACCCAGGGTTGATAGACTATTTTTAAGATGTTTCAAACTGTACAAAAAACAATAATAATTTGCACCTCTGTCTTGTCATCTGATCACATGTCTGAAGGTACTTTAGGGTCACATAAAAAAGGGGTTGGAGGTGGGCATGCTGGCACAAGTCTGTAATCCCTGTGGTTCTGAAGGCTGAGGCAGGAAGATCAAGAATTCAAAGCCAGCCTCAGCAAAAGCATGGCACTTAGCACTCAGTGAGACCCTGTCTCTAAATAAAATACAAAATAGGGCTGGGGATGTGGCTCACTCTGGTTGAATCCTGTGAGTTCATTCCTCAGTACCAAAAAAAAAAAAAAAAAAAAAAAAAAAAAAAAGAAAGAAAGAAAGGACAGGGTTAGGCAGAAAGAGCAAGAACACCTTTGGGGAACCAGATATTTATTTTTATTAAGGAATCATCCTCTGTCATGAAGCCCAAGCTGAGTTAACAGTGATGAGTACTGGGGTTTGCTACATACTACTATGAATTTTCTAGTTAGTCCCTCTTTTTTTTTTTTTTTCCTTGTGCTGGGGATTGAACCCAGGGCCTTGTGCATTCGAGGCAAGCACTCTGCCAACTGAGCTCTTCCCCCAGCCCCTAGTTAATCCCTCTTATTTCTCATCCTCAACTGAAAACCCAGATTTATGAGGCCTCAATCCCTCCCTTTCTATTCTTGGCAAATGCCAAGGCCAATTTTGTAGGAAGCTTTTTCCAGAGAAGGTGATTTTGTCTCCTCAGAGGACAAACACTTAACTTGTCTTTATGATTCCCATTCCAGGGACAGGCTGGGACCTGTGTAGGTGTCAGTGGAGATGAGGGAAGAAAACTCCTGTTTAAATAGGCTATGGTGGAAGGTTACAAAACCTTCACAGTTCAATGCTACCAGACCCAAACCCAGAATCAGTGAAGAGAGTTCCATAAATGCCTCATCTTGGGCATTTTCAAGGTCTCTACTTTCTATTTTCAAGGTCTTGGTGGGTAGAAAGCCTAAGTCACCATTTTCCCCCACCCTGCTTCTTTCCTTCCTCTTCATGGAATATACTAGGACTTTCTGGATGCAAAAGAGGGTTCTGAAGGAAAAACTATTCACAGAATGACATGGAAGCATCACAGGCAATGGGTCAAGGGTATGAGCCACCCCAGGGTTGGCAATGGTTGTCAGGATACCCAATGGTGTCTTTATGGGCTTCAGAATGAATACCAAAATGTTAAGATTCACCTAATGATAGAGGCAGAGGGCAAGAAGTATTATTTCCATCACTGGAAATACTCTATTTGAGTCTGAAAAGTAGGCTACTGGAGAGGGAAGCCGAAGGAGAACAATGTAAGACCTGTCATACAACCAGGCCAAAAGAACTCTATATCAGGGGTGGTCAGTGACCCATAATAAAACTAACCCCTTATCAAGTGCTCAGCTTCCTGCATGATGGTATTTCATCCCTGATTGACCTGTCTCAGCCCATTCCCAGAAGAGAGAACTCCAGATAATGAAGCCAAGGAACACATGGGCTCTTGGGCCCAAATGACTGTACATTGTTTATTGAGAACACCTGTAGATGGTGGGAAGGAGGGATGCCCTGTACCGCATCATGGCCACCATTGACTGGGAGCCAGGCCCAGAGAGCACAGGCAGAGCTGGGGGCTGGGCTTCCCACGACTCACTGACCATCTCTGAGGGGAGGAGGAACAAGAGAGAACCAGGCTCAAGAGTCTGATGCCATGTTGCAAATGGAAAATGAATGGCCTCTGCCTTTCAAAAACAGAGGCTTAGGGGAGGGGGACTACTAGAAAAAAATATAAAACTCTAAGATTACAAAAAAAAAAAAAAAAGTCCTCCTGTACATCATAACAAGATAGCACTCGCTCTCCAGAGCCCAAGACTGGCAGCAGGGGCCCCAGGCAGGCAGGCAGGCAGGCCAACAGCCTCCAGGGAAGATCAGTGGTTTGGCTGAGACAGTCAGCTGCACATAATTGGCCAGTCACCAGCACCCAGCAAAACTCCATCCATGCTCAGACAGGGCAGGAAAGCACCCGGCCACTTGGGAATATACAAATATTTATCAGATTCTCTTTGCTTGTTATAAAAACAGTTAAAATAAAGCTTACAGCAGATTATTTACAAACAGTATCCTGGGATATGGTGAAGGCACAGGTGGGCTGGCTTGGAGGTGGGTCTGTGGGAGCAGAGCAGACGCAGTAGCCCAGAAAGTCCCAGGCTGGGCCCTCTCCCTAGGCTCCAGGTTCTGCAAGGCACTGGACTCTGCTACTGGAAAAGGGGTTTAATTCTTTTTATGAAGAAACTTCATTTTGTTGCCTGTGGGCCAGAGAGGGCAATAGTAAGAATATTAAATGATATTTCTTCCAACCTCATTCCCACTCCTTGCAACCCTACCCTTACCAGTAGGAAACAATTAGAAAAACTACAGTACAGCTATGATAGCTCTCATCAGTGTAGTGAAAACATTCCAAAATAAGGGCACCAAGTATTAATCACTGTGTGTCTTTGGGAAAGCCACTTCACCTGCCTGGCCTCAATTTCCCTTTAAACTGAGAGATGCTATTATTCTATGATCTAGCTGGCTGAGCTTCTTGATGTGGTGGAGGTTTGCTGGAAGGGCAAAGCTCATTGGTCCTAACAATCCTCATATTCACACAGGAAGTCAAGCATCCTAAAAGACTTAGGTGATAATCCTTGGTTTCTCTTTGTTCTAAAGTTTGGTAAGTCTTGGGCTAAATGCCCTTGGAGTAATGGCTGGGAACCTTCTCTTCATTCCCCAAGGTATTTCTTCCTGCTCTCTATGGCACTACATAAATACCTGTTGTCACTAATTTAGAGTGTTTGGGGATGCAGATGCTCTCCCTCCTTGATGAATATCTATGTCATTTATCTACTTACCCAAACCTCGGAGAAACTTATTCATTCCACTTTGCTCAGTATCAGGGAGCTCCTCTAAGTACTGTTCTACTCGCTGCTCAAAGAGACCTGGTTAAGAGAAGAAATAGGAACATGGAAAAGAACAGTCACTGGAAGTCTGTTTGATGAACCATGGGTCAGATATGCCAAAAGAGAAGTAAAGCATCTGGGATTATAATTCATAAGAACATTTTATCAGAATTCAGACTGGCTCATCTAAAGTATTATAAGTAGCATCTCATAGATGTTCTCTACTGACAGCAAGAAGACCCTCCATAGCCTGCCTGGGGTGCACATTATAGTGAAGATCCTGTTCTACATTTCAGAGCAGCCCAGAGTGGAAATCTCTAGCTTCTTACAACTCTACCATGTTGTTCCCAACAGTTTTGTTAAACTAAATAGGTAGTATCAGTGGACAGAAGAAATAATATCCCTTGAGGTTAGATATGAAGTCTTGAGGTTAAAAAAAAAAATGCTAGAGAGAGAGATGCTAAAATAACTAGAGACAGATAACCATCTAGCCTTGAATGGGGACTGCCAACAACCTAAGACAGCTAGTCTAATTATCTCTAAAGAAATTCCTAACCCCTGGGTCTTCAGAAGTTTCCAAATTTCTTAACCTGGTTCTTTTCTCTGAACAAGATAGCTATCTGAGCAATCAGTGTCCGGATGCTCCTAGGTGGAGCATTTGTAATCTCACTATCTAGCCACATGGCTCCCATCTGTGCACAGCCTTGTGAAAAGCATTTACTGGAACAGGGAAAGAAGAGAACCCCTTGAAAATTTCTATCAGAAGAAAAAAAGGCCGTCCCTAGCTGACATCCAAGAGCTTCCATCACAGTAGCTAGTTATTCAGCTTTGCTGGCAAAAATAGTTTAGAGAAGAAGGCCCATAACCCCCATCCCAAGCTCCTCTGGCCTTACCCTTTGCCCGACATTTCCTTAGCTCCCTGTCTTGGATGAAGCCAGCAAACATTTGAGACTCCATAAAAACTTCGAGAAACCGGCGGATGCTTTTGGAGGCTACAGACTTGCGGAAGGCCTCACGCTGAAAGGCCCTCTCCCCTTTCTCACTCTGGGTCAGAAAGAGGGAGTAGTGCCCAATAGTTTCCACAAAGAACCGGATAAACACCTCTGACACAAGCCCATTGAGGGTATTACATTCTGGAAGGAAAAAAACAAATCTTGAGGTTCAGGCTGAGAGCTATAGGGCCTCCCAATCTCTGGTTGGTGTAGTCTCCCTCTCCCCAACAAATCTTCCAGCCAGCACCACTTATCTGTTCTTTTTTTTTAAATTTATTTATTTTTCTATCTATTTATTTACTTATTTTATGTGGTTCTGAGGATCAAGCCCAGTGCCTCACACATGCTAGGCAAGCACTCTACCACTGAGCCACAACCCCAGCCCCCACTTATCTGTTCTTGAAACTCTCTAGTGCTCACAGGCTGTGAACTACCCCTGAGCTCTTTGAGGTCATAAATTGTACTTCAGCAAATGCTTGCAAATGAATGAAAGTAGAAATCAGAGATTACAGCATCACTTTCCCCACATCCCTCACTTTAAGTGATTTTCCTGGCTTCCCATGAAGAGGAAGATCCTTCCATCTCCTGCAGTGGCTTATGGCAAGCTGAAGAGGAGGACCAATTAGTTTCCTATCAGCCAAAAGAGACTCTGTTGTTGCCATGTCTTTGGATTTTCCTTCCAAAACCTCCTGGAGTAGAAAAGGTACTAGAGTGAGACCAAGGTCCTACACTTGGAGCCTTATTATCCAGAAAGGTCTGGTATAGACCAGAGCCAGATCTGCCAGGGAAGCCTTCTCACCATCATCGGAGTCACTGTCTGAGTCCTGGGAGATGAGTTCATTCTTCCGCTCTAAAGCCTGCTCCAGAGCTGCTTGTAACTTCCTAGGTAACAACGTGTCTTCATCATCCATCTGCAGTAGAAGGAAGACACAGAGATAATAATCACAGCTGAGATTGATGAATATTTACTGTATGTTAAGTTTGTACAAAAACTTAAATATAAAATTCCATTTAATTCTCCCAATAACTCCAATACTATATTATCAGCCTCATTTTATGATGAGAAACTAAAGCACAGAAATGTTAGAAACATGCCCAGGTTACAAAGATTAAAAAATATCAGAAAAAGGGCCAGGAATGTGGCTCAGTGGTGAAGTGCTTGCCTAGCATGTGAAAGGTCCTGGGTTAAATCCCCAGTACTAAAAAAAAAAAAAAAAAGACAAGCAACTTAATTGCCAGGTGCAGTGGTGCACACCTATAATCCCAGTGCCTCAGGAGCCTGAAGCAGGAGAATCACAAGTTCAAAACTAGCCTTAGCAACTTAGACTCTAAGCAATTTAGTGAGACCCTGTCTCCAAAAAGAAAGAAAAAAGGCTGGGGATGTGGCTCAGTGCTTAAGCACCTAAGCACCCATGGGCTCAATCCCTAAAAGAAAAAAAATGACAGAGCTCATCATGGCCAAAATCAATGTTTCTCCATCTCTTCAGGTGGAAAGTACAGTGAGCTCAAGAAAGGGCGACTGGCCCAACCTGCGTCTTTATATGAGGCTGGGCTGCCATTCCTGTCTACATTCTGGTTCAGTGTCCATATATTGATATTTTACACCTGGGAATCCTCAGCTCTATCAGTGGAATGTAATAATAGACTGTCCAATCCCAGAGGAGACACACTGAGGTATGTTCCTTATAGAAAGCCAGTAGGATTACCATGAATAATAAAGGCTTTCTACAGTTATCAACAATGATTGCAAACTTGAAATTACAAAGCACACTCTAGTGATCTGTGTAATCCCCAGCAACATTTTAAGGCAGGTATTATCACCATCTCTGCTTTGCAGATGAGAGCACTGGCTCAGAGAAGTTCAGAGGCCTGTCCAAGACCATGTGGCTCAAAGGTGGCAGAGCCCAGAGGTCAAGTCTTCAGACTCCCAGGCCCTGTTGTTCACACTTCCACACTGCCTTCCAGAAGCTAATGATGCCAACCAGAAAGACTTGCTGAGGTCAAGATCAACTTCTCCGGGCCCTGTCTACTGTGAGTATAGAGCCTGGAGCTCAACAGACAGACTGTGAAGGTTGAGTTGCATGATGGTGCAGGATGCTTCGGAGCTTGAGTCTGACAAGCACCCAGCCAAGGGTAGGCACTGTCTGCACTGCATTGCTCTTACCTGTCGGATGAACCGGTCAGATCCCAGATTCACCATCAGTGCCTGAGAAAAGGAGTCATTAGTGGCAGTGGTTCAGGGAATAAGTCCTGCAATTCCCTCTGCCAAGCCTCCAGACCCCCCCCACCCCAAAAATTCCCAGGGTCAGATGTCAGGAATAGCTCCAGCAGGGATAAACCTCCAGGCAAGAGAGGACAAGAACTTGGATAGAGAAGCCTAGAGGCCACAAGTTCCTAGTAGTCTTTCTCCCTTCCCCCTCTGTTCTCCTAGGGCTTTGTTCCTTCCCCCCACAACCCTTCCCCCCAACTGGTTCCCTAGATAGCCCACCTCCTCCACAGGCAGCTCCTTCAGTTTGGGGAGGGAGCTGGAGAGCAGGCCAACCAGGAAGGGGGTGGGACAGCAGACGATGTCAATCATGGAGGCCGGGAGGACAGGAATGAAGGTGTGCTGCCAGGAGAAGGGGTAGAGCAAGGCCACCACCGCATGGGAACAGCTGGACAGGGTACTAATGGACAGACAGACAGAACACCTGAGCCCAGGCCCAGCACTTTAGGAAAAGAGTAATTAGAGCCTGCTGGGAGCTCAGGACACATTTTGATGTTAAACCTCCCAGTGTAACAAAAATGCTAATGGGATTCAGGGGTCTGAGTCAGCCCCTAAAAGTGGAGAAGCCGTGCCTGCCCATTGCTAAGGGCTTCAAGGACACTGGTGCTACTCTCTTTGGGGACTCCACCAAGAAATGATGATGAAGGTATGTGGCAACACTTAAACATAAAAGGACTCTCTCTTGCATACACGTACACACACACACAAAGGGCCACCTAGATGCACAAGTAGGCCTGAGCTGGTGGATTTATCAGCTCAAGACAGGGAGTACAAAGGGTAAGATAGGCAAGAGTCCATCACAAATTAATAGTCTGTAAGACCCAGAAGGTCTTGCAGAGGTCATCATACCAGTTCCACATTTCAAAGCTGGGGCCAGAGATATCAGGGTCAGTTTGATCATAAGTGGAAGAACTGGGACACAAACCTGTTTTGCTATTTCCAAGCCCAACAATACTACTGCTCTGCCCTCTTGCTTTCCACTCCTCCCGATGACAATCATCTGACTGAGGAGGGCGTGCAGAGAAATCAGAAGGTAAGGTTCGTACCATTCTTGGCAGGCTAAAGGTAACCATTCCCCTCTTTCCTCTCAGGTCCCTATAAGGTCATCCCTCTCCTGCCCTGGAGGGGGCTCCACACCCACAGGGATACTAGTCAAGCTGAATAACCAATGGGAGAAAGAAGTGGGACTGGGTGCACAGAAGTGGGACTGTGCACAAGTAGGTACACAGTCCCCACAAGTGCTGAGGACTGGTGTAGGGATCCAGTAAAGACAGGAAAAACACTGGCCTCAAGGGCCCCCCCATCACTTAGTAGGAAAGTCAAAGATCATCCCTTAAAAGCAAGATCCCCATCTCATTAAAAAAACAAAACAACAACAAGGAAAAAAAAAACCTCTCTCTTAGGGCCCATATGACAGATGAGGACACAGGGTCCTATAGTCCGGCTCATTTTCAAACATGATACTACCTCTGCATCACTGACCCCACCTATCAGACATAAAAGCCCTGGCTACCTGAACAGCTGTGGTAGGACTCTCACTCTTTACTTTTAACTACCACCAGAGAGGGAACTTGGATCCCATTTATGAAAAAAACAAACCCCTTTTTCTAGAAGGACCTCTATGTATTCACAAATGCTTGTCAACCAGGGCCTTGCATGGCTGTCCTGCCACCCTATGGACACCTAAAATACTACTCGGTCTATAGACAGAGACACATGTCCTGGCTTGATAGCCTCTACCCTAGAGAAAGCATAAGAGTCATCTGGAAAGACCTGGAAAAGGGCAATCAGGGGCTGAGGTTGTAGCTCAGTGGTAGAGAACTCACCTAGCACATAAGAGGTTCCTCAGCACCACATAAAAATAAATAAATAAATAAATAAATAAAGGTATTGTGTCCATCTACAACTGAAAATAAAAGGCGGGGGGGGGGGGGGCTATCAGGCTCAGAGGACACACTGATCCCCACAATCCCCTCCAAGGAGCCAAAAGCTTGGAGGCAAAAAGTTTCATAAAACCTCTAGGGCCAATTAATGCAAAACCATCTTTCCACAAATATATTAGAACAATTCCAGAGTGATAAAGGACTTGTGGAAAACCTAAAATGTGGACATGAGCTGCATTAGCTGGCTAGACCTACCACAGTTCAGCCTCCATATTCCATCATATCACAGGGCTGCCCACCCTTCCCCGGTCTAATCAGGCAGACCAAAATGAAGAGAACAAACATCTTTTCTAAGACCCAGGACAGGCAGAACTTGAAATGTTGACTGGACCAAGAACAGTACCCTGGAGTATTTTCCTTCTGGAATGGGCTCAGAGGCAGCTGCAACTACCGGAAACAATAGCTGTATTCAACAGCCCTATGGGAGCTGAGCTATGGTGGGGGTGGCAGAGAGGAGGCTCAGCCCCAAGTGGGGGCAAAACCTTCAGGAAAGGAAACCTCAAAGTCCAGGCTCTAATAGGGCCACTACAGTCTGGCCAGGCCCAAGCACCATAGCTGGGCAGCCAGGGGCCTTGTGACTGACAATGAACAGGCCCCAGAAAGAAGAGGCATGGGTCTCCAGGCGCTGCTATACCCAGCTGATTCCAGCTGCTAGGATGGGTCCCTCCACAAAGACCTGACAGGCCATGAAACACCTAGACCATAGAACACAGAAGCACTGAGGCTGACAGATCATGTGAAGGGCACTGTCCTAGACCCTGGCTATTTCTGAGTCAGCAGCTCTAGCTTTCTTCCTTTCTTTTCCTGGGATGAGGACCTGGGTTCCTGCCCCATTCCCTCTGAAAGCAACTAGAAAACCATTTCTCCTGCTCTTCTCAGTTACCCCCTCATAAATACAGAAGGAAATATCCCAGGGATTTGGGACTTAATGGGGGACAAGCCAGGAAGAGAATTTTTCTTCACTACCTTCATCTCAGCACCTGATACATGATATGGCACATTGCAGGTAGCCTACTGTCTAAATGACTGAATGAATTCTACCACTTTAGAGAAACCAGTGCTTGTGATAAGAGTCTGACAAAAAGAACACACAGCATCGCCAACATTGTATCCTCTTCCTGCCTGCCCCCCCACACACTTTTTTTTAAAGCTCAACTACTATGAAGGTTTCTGTCTTTTTCCTTCCTTGAATACTTCATGTTCAGTGACTATCCACTTCCTCCATCCCTCCCATGGTCTCAATCAGACCTCTACCTCTAAAATCACAAATGACAACACTGTGGACCAAGACTTATGATCCACCAGTTATTTCCTTACTTCTCCTAAACCAGCTCCCCCTAGCTCCCTGGTACCTCCAGTCCCTGGACATCTTTGCTCCAGTCTGGTTGGCCAACCTTCTGCAATTACCCTCAATGCACTCACCTCATCCTTCTCCCCCAAGACTCAGCCCTGGGCCATTCCATTCCACTGCCTGTTCCAGGTACACCTCAATCAGCTCCTCACTGACTGGCTCAACACTCTTCATACAACAGCTCTTTCTAGAGTTCACCACCCTCCTCAGCCTATCTTCTACAAAGGTGCCCCTTGTTTCCCACCACAGGGAATGTGGCCATCAGTAGAAATCTCCATTTCTTACTCTTTTCCATATAAATATATCTGCAGCTGTGCATTTGTAGCTGCTGCAAAGAAGAGTCTTTCTTCTTCCTCAGGCCAAGTACTCCACTGGGTTCTGAATCATGCCATCTTTTGTGATCTCCAACGCTGCTGCTTCAACCATCCTCTCTTCCCAGGTTTGCGAACTTTTCTCTATTTGGATTTTAACACACACACACCCCACACACCAATACTACAGTATGGCACACAACCAGGACAGGTAATCTCTTGAATTAATTAGTGGGTTGCCTCCTCCCTCTTCTTCCATGCCCTGCTGGGCCCTACCTGAGCTTATCTGCTACAAAAATGACCCGGCGCTCCAGCAGCAATGAGGCAAAGATTCGGATAAGCTGGCGCACACTGAGGCAGGTAAAAAGGCACTCAAAGTCCACATGCTCCAGCCGGGAGTCCATGGGCCGCCGCAGCTCTAACACCTGTGGGAGAACAATGAAGAAGTGGGTGGAAGCAGGCTGGTTGGGGGGCACATGGCAGCTGTTGCCTTTCTCATCCTGTCCTTCCCAGGGTCCCAAAGCCCCCACCACTAAGCAATAAGGCCTGGTCTCCCCTCCCCTAAGGCTATTGCTCTGCTCACATAGTATTCAAACACCAGCCTGCAGGCAAGAGGGTTAACTGTGAAAGTGGGGAGGCTCCAGAGATGGAAATAAGGGACAAGTACAAGATTTTAGGAAAGGGAGGGTTGGCTGCTTTTACGGATAAAAAGAATGAGGATTCATCTGCACAGTCTTCCCTATCCTTTGCTCCTCTCCCCAAGCAAAGGTCTTGGCCCACATGCTAATCAGACACCACTATCGATCACTGCTCTTCAGGCCATAAGATGAGCAACATCTCCAGATCCCAGGATTCTGGTCTCTGCTATCTGTGGGAAGGCAATGCTGCTGTCCTTGTTGCCATTTCCCCTCCCTTTCCTGCTACAGCTTCCTTCCAGAGGCCATTCTGGCCTTTATCTCTATTATCCTAAGACTCATGCCAGGGACAAGGAAAACACAAGGGTTAGCTAGTCTAAAAACCTTGCCAGGAAGCAGGATTGTCTTTATCAGGGCTGGGCCAGGCCTAGCTGTCCTCCCTGCAAAGTCTGTTTGTTCCAAGGTCAGTGCCACAGCTCTGGGGGTACTTCTCTGGGGGCAGTCATGGCCATGAGGGGTAGCAAATGACCCCAGCTATGACAGTGGGAGCAGCTACTAATACTGAGGCTGTGCCAAAGCAGCTGTGGCTGGGGTCTACCTAGTTTCATTCTTTGTTCTTCAGTGTCTGTGGGCAACAGGCTTCCTGAGAACTGGGGTGAAAAATTCAAATACCCTCTTATAGCCCTATATATCAACGCTAACTCTTCTTTCTCCCCACCCTCTCTGGGTTATGGATCAAACCCAGGGCCAAAAGTATGCTAGGCAGGCATGCTACCATTGCACCAGATATCCCCAGCAAGAGATAACTCTTTTTAAGGGGCATTTACCCCACGCCACCTCATTTGTTCCTTGAGGTCTAAGCAAATGAAAGAATTCTAACTCCTAGCTCAGTATTCATTCCTCTGAGCCCTAGAAAAGCAGCAAAATGGACACAAGTGGTTGCAATAATTGGTTTACATTGTTTCTTCTGCCAGATGGTGAATTCCCTGAAGGTCCAGTGACTAGTATGATGCTAGGGACACCCTAAGTGCTCAGTCAACATGGGCGGAAGGAATGCTCTACCGTGGTTTTGCCAAAAGCCTCTATATCTTCTCCAGTCCCTGTCCCTCTATATCTTCTCCAGTCCCTGACCCCAGAAGTCCCTTCTGAGAGCCTCTTATATAGCTCAACAAGCTCTGCTCTCCAGCACCCAGCCCTACTCTCTCACTGTCCCAGAGTATCCAGGCCCCCCAGAAATCACCCAGGATGCTTACATGCCCTCTCTTCATTCATCCCTGCCCTCAAGGAGATCTTGAGATTACAATCCAGAGGAGCTGAGTGAACCTGAACAATCAATCACAGTCCTGAGGCTGGTGTTAGCATAGGGGAAAAGTTGCAGGGCATATAGGAAAGGCCCAAGGCCTGGGCTGGGGAGAGATAGTGAAGCATCTCAGAGCAAAGGCTGTTTGACAGACTCTGCAGAGAAAAGAAGGTGAGCTTCTTCTGAGCAAAAGTAAGCAGCGCTCAGGGAACACTAAGTAATCCAAGTCAGGGAGATGAGAACAAGTCCCATGAGGCAGCTAGGCCAGATCCTGAAGAACTGCCAGGTACAACATTGGGCTGTCAGGGAAGGGACAGCTGTCCTACCCCCAGACCACTCATCAAGCCTAAAGTCCCTCTAATGGGAGGGCAGAGAAAAAGAAGCCACGAGAAACACTGTCAGTGGGTATTTTTCACTGCCCAACAAACCTATGTTCTTAATTGGTCCCTCTCCCACTCTCTGCAACAACTAACAACTCCTAGAATCCAACACCCACCTCTTACTCTCAAGAGGAGGACTGTCCTTTCTATTTTGAGAAAACAGGCAACATCAGATGAGAATCTAAAATTATAAATAACAGTCCTATCTTCCTCTCCTAATAAAAGTCATTTCCCCGGAAGAGTTAGCCACTTGTGTCTTCTCAGTGTCAGTCTCATTGTCCCTGCTCTCTCTTATATCTTCCTCTAGCATCCAAACAACCCTCCAGCATCTAAACAGTTGTCTTTAACAGATTCCCCTGGCTCCTCATTTCCTGTCACCTCCTGTCCCCCATTCCCTATTATCTCTTCACAGCCAAGCACCTCAAAAAGTTGTCTATACATGCCAGGCACAGAGGCACATGCCTATAATCTCAACGGCTTCAAAGACTAGGGCAGGAAGATCACAAGTTCAAAGCCAGCCTCAGCAAAGCCCTAAGCAACTTAGCAAGACCCTGTCTCTAAATAAAATATATATAGGATTGGGGATATGGCTTAGTGGTTAAACACCCCCTGGGTTCATTCCCTAGTACAAAAAAAAAAAAGAAAAAGAAAGGTTGTCTATACAAGCTGTTCCCACTCCCATTTCCTTCTCAACTCACTCTACCCAGGCTTATGGACCCCCACCCCTCTTCTGAAATTCACTCCTGTCAGGTATTTTGCCATGCCTCATCCTGACCCCTGATGGTATCAAACTCACCTGATCATTCCTCACTGGAGGACCTAGTCCTAGGATCTTTTCTCTTCCCTATCTACTACGCAGGCTTAAAAGTTTCCATTAACATTTATTCCCTATTTCCAATCAAACACTGGGTAATTGCTTCTAATTCTAACATATATTTCAAATCCATCTACTTTTCATTTATAGTCACTTTTCCAGTTCCACTCCTGGATCCAGGCTACTACCGTCTCTTGCCTATACTACCACAGCAGTATCCTAACTGGTCTCCCTGTGTTGTCATCTGTACAGCAGAATGGCCTTTCAAAAACCTATAGATCTTATCAAATCCTGTTTTAGATAAAATCCAAAACCCTTAACTTGGCTGTTTTACGCCCTAGCAGGAACACTAATTGGGTCTTTGCCTGCCTATCCACTCTCCACCCCATCCTTTCAACCATCCTTAGCCTTTTTTCAGTTCCTTAACTGACACATGTTCTTTCCTAGCTCCTGGCTTTATATATGCTATTTCCACTACCTAGAATAATCTCCCATCCATGCCCTTTCTCTTTCAGTCTTCCTCTTTCCACTTCATTCAGCCACCTTCTATTCACTGCTAGATCCCGTACAAAATGTCACTTTCTTTTTTTTTTTTTTTTTTAAAGAGAGAGTGAAAGAGTGAGAGAGGGAGGGAGGGAGGGAGAGAGAGAGAGAGAGAGAGAGAGAGAGAGAGAGAGAGAATTTTAATATTTATTTTTTAATCATCGGCGGACACAACATCTTTGTTTGTATGTGGTGCTGAGGATCGAACTCGGGCCGCACGCATGCCAGGTGAGCACGCTACCACTTGAGCCACATCCCCAGCCCCAAAATGTCACTTTCTAGGGGAGTAATTTCTCTGGGTCTCTAATCTACAGCAAACTCTTTGTTAAATACTCTCATAGGATCATATATTTTCATTTGTCTCTTAACATATTTAGAAATCATCTATTTATATGTAGAAGTATATATTTAACTAGGATCTCCCATTAGACTAGAAACTCCTGGAAAACAGCCCTGTCTCTCTAACTATATGGCCCAATGTCTGGTATAATCCCTAATTGTGACAGAGCACATATTCAGTAAATATTTACTAAATAGACAAGAAAAGGGAAGGTGGAGCACAAACAGGTCAGAGAATGACCCTAGAAGAAGTAGAGAGTTGGGCAACATCTATAGTCACTTTTCCAATCCCTATTGATTAAGTGCATGAATGTGGTGAAGGAGGAGGGCGTCATGTTCTGCATCTTCCAGAGATTGTAACCTCAGTTGCAGGACCTACTTAGTGCCAGCCCAGAGCCAGAGAGAGGAGCAGCAGAAATCTTTACCTCATTGCCAGCGCCTGGCAGAAATGTCTTCACTTTGATGGTCTTCCCTGGGGCTGGGAAGGGCGACTCCATGAGACTTCTCATGAAGGGATAGACCAATGCAGCCGAGATCCCACGCCGGCGTTCCACCTCATCTAGGACCTGTGCCCACCACCAGCAGCACAAAGTGAAAGGATGTCAAGATCTGCCCTTCCCACCTCAGGTAGAGAGCCAGGTTTGGGAATAAGGAGGGAGTCAGAGAGCTCACTTGTACTTGGTCTTGCATTCTGTCTCCCCTCCCCATCCCACACAGGTGGTTTTCTCATCTAAGCTGGCTGCAGATGGTCCTATGGGAGCTGTCAGCTGGGGGAAGGGGAGCAAGCCAGAGCCTCTTACCTTGGAAAATAAGCCGAAGCAGCCAAGACGGCTGATGACACAGTACACCTCTGGCAACCGAGGCCCTTTCCCACTTGGCTGGCCAGGACAAGGAGGAGAGAGAGAGACACACAGAGAATGCATGAATACCATACCTCACTGCTTTCCTTTCGAATAGAAGACTAAGTACTGCCCTTCAATGGAGGAAGAATGCATGCCTCTTGTACACTCAACCAGGTCCCCAAAAGAAAGGATGCTTTTCTTTGGGGGTAGATGTTAGCCTCTGCTGGGTCTTCTAGCCCAAGAAGCCAGGCTCCTGCCAAACTCTACAAGGCTCCATGTTTCCTTCCAGGACACTGACAGCGGTTGGCAAAGGACAAAGCAGTTTGGCAAAGGCTGCAGGATAATTTGTGGATTTATATTCCTAAGCCTAGATGACAGTGGGAAGGACTTGTGTATGTTCTTTGGAGCAAGCCACATAGCCTTATGCCCTCCAATAAGGGACTTTCTGAAAAATATTCCTTCTGTCACTGCTCTTTTCTCTTTTTCTTGATCCACCCCTGTTCTAGGAAGGCAAACTGAAAACAGATGAGAATGGAATTATTATTTATTAATTGTTTACCATGTCCAAGTTCTGGGCTTGGTACTATTCAAAAAGGGAGAAATGTTATTATCCCCATCTTACAGATAAAGCAACTGAGTTCAAAAATATTAAGCTGCTGCCTAAGATCATGCATTTTAGAAGCTGTGGAGCTGGGAGTCTGTTTTGGTCTCTGTTTTTAATGTCTAACCTTCAAAGCATGCCACTTTCTGACACGAAGGAAGGGAAAGGGACACAAAGACACAGGATATATGCTATGAAGTGAAGAACAAAAAGAGGGCAGAATTTAAAAGGTGGGTGGTTGGAGAAGGTGACAAGCACTTTTGAGTGCCCTAGGCCTGGAGCCCCCTCAAACAGAGGGGGTGAGTTCACTAGAGTCCTTTCAGTCCACTGGAACTGGCAGGACCCTGTTGCTGCCTCCAGACTCAGAGGCCTGGAGTGCCTGGCAAGGACCAGTGGGGAGGGAGCAGAGCAGCAGGTGCTGGCCCCTCATGCAGGCTGCTAAGCAAATGCAGATGGGGCTATTTCAGTCTCCAAACCTGCTGGCCACACGTCACAGATCTAAAGAGAAGGCAGAATCTGTTTTTGTCCATATTAGGTCTGAAACTCACTCCTCTCTCTTTCCTTCTCCCCCGCCTCTCCTAAAGCCCCAAGTGATTAAATCAAGTATGTGGGATTTGGGTTAGAATCGTTGTGTCCAATCTGTAGGAATGCCGAGTTAGTGCCAGCCCCCTTGGCAGGGACCCAGTGCAGGCCCTCTCTGAGCACGCCAGGACAAACATGCTCTTCCCTGGGGGCAGCAGGCCCACTGCAGAGCAACAGTTCTGCTCCATCGATTCTCCAGCAAAGGCAGTCTTCAAAATGCTCCTCTCCAAGCCCAGGGGATCCAGGGACATGCTGGCCTCTTCCTGGCTTGACTACCTGGCATCTGGACTATTCTATATCCCCTCAACTCCACTCAAATGGACATTCAATATCCAAATATCCCTTCTCCTCAAACTATCTTTTGGAGGAGATCCGAGGGTACCAGATTGGTAATAAAGGACCTGGATCAATTCTGGCTCTGTCCTTCACTGGCTATATGTCCTTGGGCAAGTCATTTCACCTCAGGGTCTCAACTTCCTAATTTATAGATCAGGGAAAATAATATCCCTTGGACTATTATGAGAGCTAGAAAAGCGCAACCAAACAAAACAAAAAATCCAAGACATACTTAAAGTGTCTACCTTAGAACATGATAGATCCTAAACAGGTTTATTCCCTTGGCTCTTTCCTTCAATGTTCAAAGTTTGGCTTCCCCTTCTAGACCAGCTAAAGTTCCTTGAGATTAGGAACTCATCAGCATGTGGCCTGACCCACAATGGGAACATGAGAAGTGCTTCTAAATGAATAGCCAGAATCCTCCTATCAGGCTTCTCCCACTAAGACCTGGATACCCCAGAATATTATCAACAACCCAGTGACTTCTGGGGAGAGTTCAATAGGAACTAGGTCCTGGACCCAGCCCTCCCACTGGTACTCTACGACAATCTATTTCCCAGGACTGATAGGAAGGGAATTGGGAATACTCTTCTCTTAGAAAAATGGCTTTTGTTTTTAAAACTCAGAATCTTTTCCTAACATTCAAGGAATCTCTCCCGGTATCCCAGAGAAGGAACTTAGAGCTTTGTCTCTGCTCAGATTGTAGCTTTATCAGACAGGATTATTCCCTTTATTATGCTGACCAGTTATGGGGGTGAGGAAAGTTGTCCTCTACCCAATTTGATACGTATACACACACTGCTGGAGTGATATGATCTCAACCAGAGGTAGCAATCAGAGCCCATAATCCCAAAGAAAATGAATGAAAAGAAAAAGTATAGAAAAGCTAAAAAGATGATGAACCAAAAAAGGTGATCCACTCTCTGCCCTGATTTCAATATTCACATTCTAAGATCTAACTGGACAGGCTACTCTGAGCCCTGCTATCCTAGAGGTGCCTCATCTGTGAAAGTGTGTGTGTCAGAGGGTCACCCAGGGGCAGATTGAAGGATTTCATACAAGCTAAAGTATGTAGACGTAGACGGGCCAGAAACATACACATACCCTGGCCCATTCCCTGCAAGCCAGCCCCAGAGATGTGAGCCCTACTCACCAGTAAGCGCCTGCAGTAGCCAAAGCGTCTGCTGCCATCTTCCCCAGTCAGCATAAAAGAAAAGGTCTCACTGGGAACAGAAAAGAGGGAGAGATCTAATCCCCAAGAATAAGAACTGTCATCTCAGGGATTAGAAGAAGATTGAAATTAATGTAGGAGAGTAGGCTGAGACTAGGACAGGGCTTAACTGTCCAGGGCTATGTGGGGAAAAAAGAGTCTATCTCCAATCATTCCAGGATGGGACTCACCTGCTATATTCTGACACAGGAATCCAGTCCTTGGCATCTGGGAAACAAAACTGGGGAATGGCTTTAAGCCTTTCCTCTGCCTCCCGCATCTGCTTAGTGGGTCGGTCCAGCTGCAGGAAAAGAAGAAAAAGGGGAGAAGACACCAAGAGATGACAAGGAATCTGGGGGTAGGGGCAGAGGGCAGCTGAGAAGCATCTTCTTCTCGGACAGCTCTAGAGGCCACCCTACCAACTAACAAGCTTTTTGGCAACACTTGTCCTGATCCTAATTCTTACAGAGGTCTGAGTGTGAACTGAAATATCATTCATTCATTCATTCATTCAATCAGTCAGTCAACAAATGCCAACAGAGTGCCTTGCATGTGGCATCTGATAGCATGCCCATATGCTGGGCAAAGTGGACAAGGTCCCTGACCCTGTGCATTCTGGTATATGCACTACAAAGGAAACAAGCAGAGTAATATGTGAAAGAGAAATGGGCAAGAAGAAGGGCCACATCAGTGCATCTGGAAAGACCTTGGAAGAGGGGCCACTTGAGCAGAGTCCATAGCCATATGAACAGCTGGAGAAAGACAGGCAGAGGCAAGGGCAGAGAAAAAGGGCTTTCTCTTCTCAAAGGAACAAATGAGACCAGGCTGGCTGATGATGAGTAGAGGAGAAGTGGTAAGAGATAAGGTAGGTGGAGAGGTGGGGAGTAACTGGAAGTGGGCCCATTTTCTTTTTGGGGCAATAAGACACTCTAAAATTGTAAAGTTCTATGAATATATTAAAGAACACTAAACTAATATGTGGAAACTAAAGCATAATTAAAGGAAAGAAGACAGTGGGGGGAGGGGTCTGATATCATAAAGATATGGAGAAGGATCAGTGGAGTAGAAGTAAGAGGGAGGAAGGAAGTGACAGGGAAAGAAATATGGAACAAATCTAACAGAATCATGTTATATACACACATGAACATACCAAAGGGACTATATCCTATAAGTAAAAAGTATCAACCAAAGTTAAATTAATAAACTGTGAAAGGAAGATCAGCAGAATGGAGGAGAGAGAAAAGGGGGAGGGCTTAGGAGGGGGAACAGGGATTGAAATCAAGTTCCATGTATGTATGTCAAAAGGAACCCAGATACTATGTATAAATATAATGCTCTAAATTAAAAAACAAAAACAAAGAAAGAACACTGAATTGAAAACTATAGAGTGGTTGGGGGAGAAGGGCAGGTAGGAAGAGTAGCTGGGGGCATTCCTCAGCCCTCATCCTCTGAATAAGCACTGGCCCAAACCCACCCCAAAGCCCTGTCTTCCCTCCTGGATATGAGGAGGCAGGCACAGGGCTGTGGTGACTGATGGAGCACTACAACAGAAACAGGCTCTCTTCTTCCCAGATGGGCCAGGACAGGAGACAGCAGGCAGGGAGGTAGGGCAGACAAGGGGAGATGGCCTCACCTTGGGAAACTGGTAGGAGACTTCAGGGAGGTAGGTGTTTCGGGATGGCTTCTTCTTGAGGGATACTACCACAAAGTATTCAAAGAGCTCCCGCTCCTGCCACTCAAGCAGCTCCAGCTCCAAGGTCCGATAGCTGGGTGCACGCTTCAGCATCGACTGGATGTGGACCAGACGCTGTGTGTGGGCTGGGAGCAGGTCACACATCAGGGAAAAAGCAGGCTGGCCACTCACAGACCTCCCATCAGCTCCTCTACTCCTGACTCTGGCTCCATCTGTGGATCACCTCTAAGTGCATCAGCCTTGTCTGACATCCTCCCTTAGCTAAGTGAGATGTGGCAGGAACAAGGCATCGACATCTGCACAAAGACTCTGCCCTACCACAGGAAGCCACCAGCCTGGATCTTCCTAGAACCTCTGAAGACTGATCTGGGGTCAATAGGACTACCAAGGTTAGGCAAGCCCTGAGACATATCATTGGCACCTACCCTTTGGTCCTTCTTAGTACAGAAGGCATGGACCAGAATGTATGAACATCCACAAGGGTCTCATCCTTTGTTGCTTGGGCTGCCCCTAAGTCCAAAGTCCACATGCCTGGGAAACCCATGGAGGAAGGGTAGAAGGAGCAAGTTTCCATGTACTTTAATTATTCTGGGAGGTCTAGGCAGGGTTTTCCAGTAGAGAAAGCACAGAGTTGTAGCAGTCTCTTCTCTAGAGACTGGGGAGATGAGTGGTCTCGGGGCCTCCAGAGGACCAGTTTCCTCAGTCTCTGGTACAATTCTTGCAACCAGAAGAGGTACTTGTAATCTGAACCCATCTCTGACACTAGATTTACATTTACCAAGCAAATGTAGTGCCCAATTCCCATGGATAATGGCTTAGGAAAGTATGCTTAGAGCCATAAGTACTAAATTTGGCAAAGGGAGATCAACTTTTTGAATTAACATCACAGGGCTGAACTATAAGAGTAGACTTCCCTACAACTTCCTGCTCTGGTGGCCTAGCAGCTTGCCTACCTGTTGCCTTTCCACACCAGTTTCTTTAGGGACATTGGAACCACCCTTGCAGAGGAAGGGAAGACTAACTGCTGTTGCAGCCAGAGGTGGGAAGTGATGTCATGCCTTACCTTTGAACCTGTCGTCAGAGTCGCTCTCACTCTCACTATTCTCATCTGGAAAAGTAACAGCAGGAGTGCAAGTTTGCTGAGCCACTGCCTCACAGCAAGTTTCTGGTGCCCCCAACCCCACAATTTTTCTATGATGGATAAATCTGTATCTAGTCTAGGCTGCTGTGGGCCCATGGGCAGGCATCTGTGGGCAGAAGTTCAGTGACCTGGGGCCAGGGTCCCTCAGACTTCAGTTCATTGGTGCTATTCTATATACAAACACCTAACAAGCCTGGTCTCAGGGAAGCTAAAGGCCCAACTTAGAGGATGAGCCAGCAGAGAGGCCTACAGGCTTGGAACATAAGGGCCCTGCCTCTAGCAGGCCAAGATTTGAAATGGAAAACAGACCACAGTGTTCAGTGAAGTCTGGCCTTTCCTTTTGCTATGAGCAGATTCCCACACCCACCTCCCTACACAGAGCCTCAAGCCTGAAGGAACCCATCCCAGGGCTGACTTCCGTCTCTTGCTCTCCTTCTCTAGACATTTCCTGGCAGGACTACCCTCCCTGGAGGCCGAAGGACCCCACAACTGGCCTGCAGAAAGGCAAACTAAAGGAAGCCCACATTTCTCTCCATTCATAATGTCCAAGGGCCCCAGATAGTTGAACCAGCTCAGACACCAAGGCCTACCTCTCAGTGATGCTGTCTCAAGGCTGGACATAGAGAGCTTTTTTAACCTCTTCTTTCCCCTCTTGGCATTGTAGATGGAGTTAATTCTTTGGACAAGCTGGATGAGAAAATCAGAGAAGGTAAGGTAACCCTGACACCAGCTGCCCTAACTTCCAAGAATGGATTAGGAGCCCATCCTTTCCCTTACTGGTACAAGCTTTCTACACCCAACCCACTTGGCCCAGCAATGGTCTTCCTACTGAAATGATCTCAAGTGGGAACTCACCAGCCATGCCTGGTAGCTCTCCATCTACTCTGTCCCCTAGGAGTGGTCTTCTTCCCCAAGACAAGGACACTAAACTTAGCTCCCCAGAGGAAGGAACTGTGATCAAACTAGACAGGATGGGAGCTCCTGGGTCCCAAGAGTCATTGAACCAACTGAGACAAAGAGCTCCTCAGATGCAAAAACAGGAACAAGGATTCTAGCCTTTCCCCTCTGGAGCATAACCTGGGGCCCTGACAGGAAGAAGTTAAATTCCCAATATACCCAAGCATTGTTTGCAGGCTAAAAATACCATTTGGCTAAATCCTGCTGCTGTGGGCTGGGGACTTAGGACTAACTGCCATGTGTGCAAATCATTGCTGAAAACTCTACAATTTCTAGTGTTATAAAAAGGAAGGCCCGTGTTTGAATTCTTAGGTCCCTGAAACCCTAGAACTGTTTTGGTGTACACAGAGACCCTCAAATTCACACATCACACTCACTAATGGGGAGCTAGCTTTTTCTTCTGATATCTGAGCACCAAGAAGCAGTTAATGCATCCTTATTGAAAAGAAAAGGAAATTAATATGGTGAAAAAGGGCAGTGCAAGGACCCATAATTTACTTAAAAGGAAATGAGAAAGCAGCCCAGATTAAGGAAGGAAGGCAGCCTCCCTGCCTAGACCCATGCCTCCTCTCTCCCCATTGGGGGATACCTTGGGAATGCGGCGAGCCCTGCGGCTGGAGAGCAGCTCACTTGTGGTGCTGAGGCTGTCCTCGTTGAGGCTGGAGGGTGAAGATGGCAGGCTCAACTGAGCCAGCAGCAGCATGTCGTCATGGCTATGCCTCTTGGGTAATCGTGGCAGCCGGTGGCTCTTCCTTTCTGACCAGTTCCCACTGCGCAGGGACTGGCTACTGGGTTTCAGGGAGAGCTGACATGGGGAAAAGGATGTGGGAGAGAGGCTTGTCACAAATACCTTGGCCAGGTCATCTGTTGAACCTGGGCACTGAAGCCCTGGGCTGGCATCTATGGCTCCCTGAAGCCCATCCCGGAATTTCCATCTACCACAGCTTTCGCTTTTAAGACTTCATTGCCAACTGGCTAGTTCAGGAATAGATTAGATACTTAACTTGACCAAAGGAAGCCTCACTTCTTTTGCCAGAAATAAAAAAAAGCAGAGGCTAAGAAAACTGCACTTTCACCTGAGTGGAAAGAGAAGGCACATCAGGAATTCTCTGGGTACCTTATGAGCGTTGGGACAAAGATTACTGAGTCTGAATAATGGAGCCAGTCCCCAAAGTTTATCCTAACAGAGACCATAAACTACATGCCAGCTTGCTCTGCTGGATGATCCTGGCAGCCTGGCAATGCTCACTTCTTCCAGGGACAGCAGAAGGGCTCTGGGATCTATATTCAATGGACTACGTCACCACAAATATACCCTTCCAGTATGAGGTACCTTATTGGCAGTGGATCTTACATACTGCTAGGAAGGCAGGCACCCCCTGAAGACTCCCATAGTTGTCTCGATCTGGAGTTGCCTCTCCTCACTCTTCAGTAAATCCTCCTTCCTCCACAGCTCACAATCACCTCTCCCCACCCAATCAGTCTGGCACTACACATTAAATAATAGCCTATTTGAACAGAGCACATTAGAAGGGTATATCTTTTATTAAAAATAATCATATGACTCCAAAGCCAGAAGAAACCATTTATATATTCTCTGGTCAATATTATAAAATATTCAGGTCTCTCCATTTGCACAGAATAAGTTACTAGACAGGTCAGAGAAAGCCTCTCCCTCTCCTGAATCTCCTGTTTCCTGTCCAACAAGACTAAAATGAGTTTATGTCTAAGGACCTCCTTTGATTTTTTTTTTTTTTACCTTTCCTCTCATTCTGCCCTCCTTCAGTCCATTCTTCAAGATTCATTCTTACTTCCTCCAATAGAGATGACTCTAGTGAATATCAGGTTCTCCAAATCTGGTTTGGGGCCTATACCTGGCCCCCACATGCCAGCACTGAGATAATTTCTGAGTTGCAGAATACCAGAACTCCAATCAGGGCCCTTCTTTCTGTTTCCCACAGAAGGGGAGGATAAATACTAAGACAGGAGATCTCAGGGGTTCCTGGCTTAGTTTTGCAGCTCAGAGGTCAGGCAGTAAGAGAAAGAAGGTAGGAGAGGATTCCCCTAAGAGGATAATTCAATTTTCCACAGGGATTTCAATATGGCAGAAGTCCCTGAGTGCTGAGCTCTTTCCTGAGGTAGTCTTCTCTGCCAAGTGAGGGGGAAAGTCTGAGTGAGAGCTAGGCTTACACCTTGAGAGAACAGGCCTTCAATGTGGCCCTCACAACTGTCTCTACAGGCCTGTGTTGGGGCTGCATTACCTGCATGGGTGGGCTGTTGTACTTCCTGTCCTGAGGACTCCACATCCTGTGCAGAGAGTCCAAGGAGTTCTCAGACAGTTGCTGAGATTTTCTTCCAGCTCTTCGGCTCTTTAAGTCCACATCCTCATATGGATTCTCCTTGGGCAGCTCTCCTGCAGAGGAAGAAAAGTTAAAGAAGGGGGAGAAGGGAAGAAGGAAACACACAGAGTTACACACACACACAAATAAACAAGTAGAATTCCTGTGAACCAAAGAGAATGGTTTCTGCCTGGTCCCTTTGGCTCATGAGTCACACAGCTGTCTGTCTGCAGTGGGAAGGCTACAAACAGATCCTGGCTTCAAGTCCAGAAGCTGAGCACCGGCACCCCCACCTCCAGTTCAGCTCAGCTCAGCCTTGTCCGGCCTCTGCTTTATGAATTCAGGGATTGCACAAGACTGGCTCAGCTACTCCTGCCTGTGCCCAGCAAGAGGACAAAACCAGCATCAGGAGTCTGTCCCTGGCTCCAGTCTCTCTCTGTTGGTAAATCCCCATCCCACCCCTGACCCAGGGATATGTACCTCTTGGTAGGAAAGGCTTTCAGAAATCACACAACTGCAACTCTTGGTGGGTCTCCATGGAACCCAGTTTTGGGGGTGGTCATGCAGGAACTCAAAGAACCTAGTCTAGGGAACAGGGCTTTGCCAGGCTTCCCTCTTACTTATTACACTGTTCAACAATTCTTTTAGGGGAAGGATGTTGTCTGAGGCAACCCCAGAACCAGAACAATGATTATCAAGTAGTAAGTGCTCAGTAATTATTTGTTCAATGGATCTCTCTGATCACGGGTCAGTCTATTTCCTCTACTGCAGATCTCAGCAAAAAGAACTATCATCACTCCCTTCTTGGCACAAAATATCCTGCTGTGACACACGGAGGTGTGAAGGCTTGGAAGGACTCTGGGCCAGAGAGTGGGGGTGGGAGAGTTTCTGCTTCTCAGAACCAGTTTCTAAAACCCTGGCAATAGCACCATATTGACACTACTAGAAAATTTCAAAAAAGTCCAAAACATAGTCCCTGCTTTTGAAGAGCATAAGATTTTGAGACATTCTTTGTCATAGCTAGAACCTCCTGCCCCTTCCAACACATGCCTAAAATTTTCTAGAATACCATGAGTCAGGTTAGACATGGCTTAATTCCAGCAATAGAATCATAGTAGGGACAGCCCTTTGCCCTTGTCTTTCTGTATCTTCTCCCCAGTCCCAACAGCACTGTTTGGGACTTGGGACCTAGCATTATTTGGGTACCAGTGACAAGAATAGGCTTTGCTGAGGTTAGTACATCTGGTGAAGCTGGGCTCACTTCAACATCAGCAGCAGGATTTAGCCTGGGTGACTACTGAGTCCCACGCTGTCCTGTGACTTACAACCCAGAGCAGCTCAGACTGCACTCCTCTGGCAGCAAGCAGAAAAACTATAAGACTGGAAACAAAGACTGCTGGGAATGCAAGCACTCCCAGACAGACCATAAGAGAAAAACCAACCCCTATATTCTTAGAAAGTCCTCAAACAGATGAGGTTCCTTCAAATTGTGGCATACTTATTAACATCACGAAAAACCACAGTGAATTCAGGAAGTACTTTACACAGGTGGAGGTGTGAAGTGAAAATTGCAGTCACAACTAATGAGACTACAGTGGGAACAACACAAATCTCTATAAACTTATGAGCCAAGGATGGGTCAAGGAAAGATTCAGAACTGGATTAAGTGATTCCCAATACCAAGCAGGGTCCCCAGCAATGGAGCAAATCTTTTCCTGTAACACTCATGCTTTTGAAATGACTTGTCTCCATTCCAGAGCCCTGACTAAGCAAAGCCAGCCCACTAGCTCTGCTTCAAGAAGCCAAATATCAAACCAAGCATCCCCTGCATGATTTCTTCAGCCCACTCCACTGTGGGGATGCTTTAGGAGGAGTCAGGGTGGACTTTCTACTTCTTGGACCCTCTCCAACATATATCCTGTAAAGTTGAGGTGGTAAAGGGGATTAAGAATAGAATTCCAGAACACATTCTTCCCAATTCCATAAAATGTTCAGAACCAGAGCATCAGTGTCCAGATCAGGGCAGATTTGTTCCAAGTTTATCAAATCCAAATTGCCTTGGATACATGACCAGTCAGAATCCTTATCATCATTTCAACCCATCGGAAGACCTGTCTCAATCTGTTTTGATCAGAGTTTCTCTAAGCTAATGACATTTTGGGTTGCTAGACTGACCTGTCCATTTGTAGGAAGTTTAGTTGTCACAACCCTGGCCTCTATCAATTAGCTGACATTAGTATCCCTCAGATGTAACAACCAAAAATACTGACACTGCCAAATGACACCTGTGGGCAGACAGGTGAATGGATAGATGGAAGGAAGAGAGGAAGAGGAGAGATGGATGAAATTGCCCCCCATTGACAACCATTGCTTCAGAAAGATATTTCTAAACTTCCTAATAGCTTCTGAGCACCATGCCATGAGTCCCAAGACTAACCCTCTTTTCCTTCATCTTTCCCCTCCTTTTCTTCTCCCTCCCCTTCCTTTTCTTCCAGAGTAAGAGCTTTGAAATGTGATAAAAAATCTAAAGTTCCAAGAACAAGATGTAGGACGCTGAGGCCCTGAAGTAATATACTATTTATGCATATCTGTGATATTTTTAGGGAAGATAGTTGGAAATATCAGGTTCTCCACACTACTACTGTCTCTAGAAACTTGATTACAGGAAGGTCTAAAATGTTCACTCCTCCTACCCAGCCCTAATGCCAGTCTCTTTCTTTTCTAATGTAACCTATGCCCTTATCACTTCTCCAGGAAATAAATGCTGCCCCAGACCAAGCCCTTCCTCCCCACCCTCAGTTAGGTTCCTTAGCAGCCCTAGTCCATCTGTGACCCCCAACTTTACAGATTATCCCTGACTACATAACAGATTCTCTGTCATCTCTCCAGACAGGAAGGATGCCCCAGGGATGTGGGTGTGCAAAGAATAAGCAGACCCTGAGTCCCAGAGCCACTAAACTGAATTTGCTGAGACCAAGTAAACATCAAAGCAAAGAGTGGGAAATGGCAATCAGAAAGTCCTACAGGGAAACAACTACAGGATGGCTGGAGAAGCCAGAGCTGAGTGGAGAAGCATGGGATGATTTAGCAGGCATGGACAGGAAACAGGAAACGTGACAGACAGCAAGACTTCTACCTGGGTTCTTGCCCACATGGCCTGCAAAGGACAGTTCATACTGAGCTTGGAGAGGGATAAAGAGGTAGGCTGTCTTCTCGGGAGGCCTGGCCCTTATCAAGCTCAGCTGGAGAGGCCAGAGGTCTCAAACTTTCCCAGCTTTGCTAATGAAATAGGCGACAAGGGCATGACCACAATTTCTGTTTTGCACTCTTCTAAAAGGGACTTGTTACAGCCCAATCTTAGCACATTGATCCTCTTGAAGGAAGAACCCAGCCCCACCAGGCCCTGTCCCTACTCCCACTCCTCCCCATAGCTCCTTGGGTTATTAAACGCACGTGCAACACCCACCCCCTCCCCCTATCCCCCAACTGGAAGAACCAGTTAGGGAGTGTGTGTATATGCACAGAATCTGAGAATTTCTCCAAAGTCCAAGCTTCCTGGACCATACCCATTGCTAGGGCCTTGGTCTGCAGCTTCCTTCCCCAACCTTCCTCTTTTTTTCCAAGTGGCTGTTTCTCCTGGGTCTCCACCTCTCCCCCTCCTTCTAACAGTAGAGAAAGGATGAGGCCAGGGGCCCAACTCCCTGGGGCCAGCTTGTTACCCACCCTCCAAGCCTTGACACCAATTCCCAACAGCCCCAGCACCTTTCCCTGGGCTGCACCTCTTGGCTGCTTTGCTTCCTGCTGCAACCTCCATCCTGGTAGGTGCCCTCTGTTCCTTACTCTTGCCCAGCCTGGAGGTGAATGAGAGAAGAAGGCAGAGAGAGTGTAGGCTCAAAAGGCTTTGCAGTACAGGCTGACTGGCCCTGTCCCCAGCTTGCATCCCACTAAAGTTCCTGGAAACTCTCCCTCAGCCCTAGCTAGCTGATGGGAGTGGGAATCTCTGCAGGAATGCAGCCCAGGCTCCTTGGTTGGGCGCCGAGGCCACTCCACATAACTCCCTAACAAGCTGCTTCCTTGGGTGAATTCTTCAGTGTCAGGCTCAGAATGCAAATGATTTTAAGACTTTGCAGAACAGCAGCATCTTACAAGGGCAGATATCAAATTAGATGGGCAAGAATTAAACAGCCCCAGGAAGCAGCACGGCAGCAACTTTCTTTTTGAATCTTTCTATTATAAGTTAGCAGGCAAAACCTCAGATATCCTACCCCATTTCCCCAGGCATAATGCCTGGTGTGGGTTCAAGGCCAGTGGATTCCCCAAGGCCCTTCATTCAAGTTCACTGCACACAGTGAAGACTCTGGGCCAACAAGTCCTCAACCTCCTAACAGACTAGGGAACTACAGTCCAATCATCTGTACCCAAGATGGAGATTTAGCATGGGTTCTTTCTGCCTTCCTTTCAGCATGAGCATCACATGCCTGAAACAAAGCTCCACTTGTTCCTGTGGGTTTGTCCCTGTGGACAAGCGACACACAAGAGCTGAATAATCCAGCCAGAGTCAGAAATAACCTTAAATCCACAAAGTATAGTCTGGTGGGACAATCCAGAGGGCTCCCAGAAAGTCGGAGCCACTGGTCAAACTGGGGTTAAAAAGTGAAATCTGACATTCAGAGTTCAATAACAAGAGACCCCCTGAATCCTTTAGGGGGGCCCCAAATTCTTTGAACTCTCTCCAGGGAGGGAGAAAAGGATAAATCAACCAGTATCTAATAGGAAGAGAATATTCTCCCTTGTATTTCCCTCTATCCTCCCTGGTGAGGTTCTAGAAAATTCAGACTGGGCTGCTGTGGGGGAAAAATATGTTCTAACTGCAGACTCTCAAGACCACTTCCACCCCAACCCACAAAACCTAAATACCAAAAACAGGTGCCTGGATCACTTTCCTGCCCTATTTCCTGCAGCCTCCCCCTTTCAGTTTTCTCCTGTTCTCTACACAATGCTCCAGTGATCCAGAAGCTAGGTGAGCAGTTAAGGAAGATCCCCCAACCCCAACTTTACCCTGTATATTCCTTACCCCTCGCTCTACCTCATTCATTCAAGAAGCAACCAGCTGCTCCTATGTTTTCTTGCCACCACATGGAACATCCCAACGTGGAAGGAAGTCTCTCTGAGTGAACAGAAGAGGCCCAGACACTTGACTCCTCTCTGTGCTCCTTCTAACTAGACCTAAAGCAGCCCAGGAAACAGTTCTGTTGTCTGGTGCCTCCAAAACTTTTTCCTAGACCCTTCCCCTAAATAACCAGCAGAGTCCTGGATCATGAACTCTGGACAGGGAAAAACAGTTGAAGCTATCTATCCCCTTCTCTTATTTCCATTCAGTTGCTAAAGAACATATCCCCACCTGGATAATGTTCTTGGGCAGCAATATAAGGGTTCCAATTCTTGTCAGAGAACAGTGAGGACTACAGTTTTCTAGGGCTGGGTATGCTGGGGAGATAAC
Source organism: Urocitellus parryii (assembly GCF_045843805.1). NCBI lineage: Eukaryota > Metazoa > Chordata > Mammalia > Rodentia > Sciuridae > Urocitellus > Urocitellus parryii. Next base: position 54,435,952 of record NC_135534.1, on the reverse strand, counting down.
AGAAAACTCCAGCCTCTCTGACCACTGTGGCAACAGCCAAAGTAGATGTTCTCAAGAGCCCTGGGCAGCAGTGATATTACAATTTGAGTGTAAACTCAAAAGGCTTTGCAGTACAGGCTGACTGTCCCTGTCCCTAGCTTGCATTCCACTGAAGTCCCCAGAAGCTTTCCCTCAGCCCCAGGGCAAAGATGAACTGGAGCTAGGGGAAGGGGCTGTATGAAGTAGAGTTGGGATTGGGACATCTTCCTTAATAGTTCATCTCATTTCTGAATCTTTGGCTCTGATCCCCATAGCCCTACCTTAGCTCTGGGTGATCATGGGTACAAAGCTGTCACTTCCCCCAAAGAAAGGGAAAAGTCCTCCCTCCCAAAACTGTTCAGTTGTTTTAGGGCTCTCACTCCTACAGTCTTCCTACTATGGTCCAGTACTGCATGGCTACATACTATATGCATCATTCCTGGATAATCTGGGTCGGAGCACGGCTGCTAATCTCCCCAGAAATGCTAGTCTAGCAAGATGTAAGGAGAAAACTATGAAAGTGATGGCTCTGATCAAATGACCAACTAAATGGTCATCTCTTCACAAGATTCTCATATTCTGAAAATTTGGAGGATTCACTCTTTCTCTAATGTGTAAATTCTAAGACTATGCTCTCCAGTTTCCAAACCAAAGACATGGTGGTGCATGCCTGTAATCCCAGTGACTCCAAGGCTGAGGCAAGAGGATTGTAAGTTCAAAGCCAGTCTCAGCATCTTAGCAAGACCCTCAACAATTAGTGAGACCCTATCTCGAAAAAAAAATGTTTAAAAAAGGACTGGGGATGGAGTTCAGTGGTAAAAGTGTCCCTGACTTCCATCCCTAGTCAAAAAGAAAAAGAAAAAAAGGTTCTGAGGGCAGAAGCAAGCAAGCACACAGCACACCACTTACCTCCCCTTCACTGACCTACACTAAGACACACACTTTATTTAAGCAGAATCAAAGCCCCCCACTGAAGAGGATGAGATCAGAATTAAAATGAATGCCAAAAATGAACTCAACTCAGCTTAGACCATCTATTTTTTGTTGACCTTTGCACTCAAGTTTGCCAACACCATGTTCTTCCACTTGTTGGAAACAATTTTCCATGGAGTATTGCATTTCTGCCCTTCTTCTGAGCAAAGGACAGTTCTGGACTATATTTTCCAGGATGTTTAAACAGCCTTGGAAAATGGAGATATTTTTCTCTCTTCTGAGGAGAGAGAGATTTATTTCCTGATCAGGAATGGTAATGTTTCCTTGTAGGCAAAGGTTGGCAGGTTTTCTGGTAGCCCCTGAGAAGACTAGGCTTTACCAAGACTAGGCTCTCGGGTTTTTCAGCTGGGACACAGTATGGAGCTTCTACATGGGCCTCCGCTATACTGCCACATAGGACTTGTGAGCAAGGGGGCCCAGGGGAACAGTAAGCTCATGCTGCCTGCTGTGTCATAAATAATAAAGTACTTTATCTATAACCTAAAAGTCTGATGTCTTCTAAAAGCATCTATGAATCTAGGGCTATGAAATTTGTTAGCTTATACTAAAAACAATGTCTGTGCCCCCTGAAAATGCATATGGTGAAACCTAATCCCTAATTAGCACTGGTAGGTGGGGTCTTTAGGAGGTAATTAGGTCAAGAGGACAGAAACTTCATGAATGGGATTTGTGACCTTATAAAAGGGACGCCAGAGAACTCCCCTACCCCTTCAGTCACATGGGAGATGACAGATGTCTTTGAATCAGGAAGCAGGCCCTCACCAGACACCGAATCTGCCAGTGTCTTATTCTTAGCTCATATAATTCTAACAAAAACCTTAAAAAGTATTATTACTGTTACTATTTTTATGGTGGTTCATATCACATCATGATCACTTTATAAGAGAAAAACAGAGCCCCCACAACAGTTAAGTGATTTACTTAAGGACACACAGCTAAGAAGAGTGCCTGTTGGGTTCTCATGTCTCAAAAGTAAAAGAAAGGAATGATTCATTTTTCCCTTCATGTGATCTCAAAGGCCTTTTGGATTTCAGTTCACTCTAGGGTTAGGCTTTAGTCACTCAGCTGCTCTATCTTGCTAAGGTACTTCCTCTGATGCCCATTTCAAGAAGGCATTCTCCAAGACAAGAACACATCTGCCCACAGGCAAACCTGTGAGGATCTCCTGTTTCCTATTCTTTTGCATACCCCAGAGATGGCCCAGCCCACCACATCTTCCACTGCTTACCCACAATATCTTCATAGGCATTCTCTTCTAAAGTGCTTTTGGATCCAAACTTGGGTTGGCTCTCAGTACCATTCTCAGTGGGAGAAGAGGGGTATAGGGACTGGAGACTGGATGCATCCTCAAACTCAAAGGATTTTCTGTGAATAATAAGAGCAAAAGTCATTCCCACTGAGCCAGATCCCTGCTGCCTCGTTGGGAAATGGCCACAGACAACAAAAACTAGAGGCTCTCCTCAGAAAACCAGCTACCGAAAAAAAGCATTAAGGTGGATCCAAACTTTCCATGCAAATGAGAAGGTATGGTGTAAAGGGTCCCAGTGCGGGTGCCTGCAATATGCCTCATCCCTAATAACACCAACATCAGGTAATGGTTACCACAGCTTAAAAGCATGCTATGCATCACACAGAGGTAGGAGAGGCCCCTCTGAGGACCACTGATGATACAGGATATTTGGGATGAGGTCAGAGGAATGTAGCTCGGAGCACCAGGGAAGTCTGGAGAATAGATGACAGCTCATTTTTGGCAGGGAGGCCTCTAGACACTTCTCACATTTGTTTGTTGGTGTCAAGTACTGCATCAAATGCACCTTTATACATATTATCTCATTAACCTTCATAATTGTTCTGACAGGTACTGTGCCATTTTACAAATAAGGAGATTGGAGTGACTGGTTGGCATGAGCTGGTTTGTTGAAATAGCAAGGACTAAACTCTCAAAACAAATCAAACTCCTCTGAGGTAGAGCTAGGAGGACAATCTACAAACTTCTCTCCAGGTAGCTGCCTGTTCCTTTCCACCCCTAGGTTACTGTCCCTCTACTGTGGAATTTCAATCACTGCTTATCAGTCCCTAAGATGCCCTGAGCCCACAGCACTCCTTACGCCTCTCCCCTCATCTAAGTTGAGACCCCAGATGTATCCTGTCCCTCTTCAAGGCAAGTCCCAGCGGGCTCCTGAGGAGGAATCCCTCCCATGAACACCTCCCTCTTCCAATGACATCCTTTTCTCTCTTGTTTACCAAACAACTACTAAGAATCCTAGGAAGCAAATCAATGACTGAAAATGTCCTAAAGACCACATTGTGTTGTTGGCTGGCCTGGCCCCTCTTCCACACTCAACACAATAGAACCTTCTACACTGGCACTCTCTTCCTTTGCCCCTATGACGCACTGCCTCCCAGTTTTCAGCTACCTCTCTGGCAGTTATTTTTCAGGCTCTTGTGAAGGATACTCTTTCACTTGCCTTTTAAATGCCAGAATCTGTCAGAATTCTGTCTTCAGGACTCTTTCCCCACCCCCATCTGCACCTACTAGAGGTAAATATCCATGGGCCAACACACCCTATCTAACACTCATACCTTGATGACTCCCAAATTTCTGTGTCTGGATCAGAAATTCTTGACTAGTTAAATATCCAACAGCTGAGTGTAGTGGTTCCCAAATGCTGATGTAAGACCAAGTACCGCTGGCACATACAGCAGAAAAGCATCAATCTTAGGCAAGCAGTTCTCTCGAGTCCGTGAATGAGACACAAATCATGCTCTGTCAAGTTATCCTTGAGAATCTCCCAGAAAGGTACTATATTGAAGACCCTCACATATTGTCTCTCATTAAGACAAATATAGTCAGTTCTTCCTGATTTTTTTAAACAGATTTCTTTTTCTTTGGTCAAATACCAGCAGATCTGCATTTTTAAAAAATGAAAAAATAGGGGGGCTGGGGATATAGCTCAGTTGGTAAAGTGCTTGCCTTGGCCCTGGGTTCAATCCCCAGTACCACCAATAAATAAATAAATAAATAGATAGATAGATAAATAAATAAATATTTTAAAATTATTAAAAAGTATATAAGAATCACACCTGGCTAAGAGGTACAAACTTACCAGTTCATTCTCCTCAGAGGAATATGTTCACCTTGTGGTAAGACAAACAGAACAGCTTACACTTTTAAAACTGTTTCTCTTTTTTCCAAGAGCAAAGATTTCATTTGCTAAATTCTTATATGAAGTAACTCTATCATATAAAGTGTATGTGATATTTATGTATATATTACATATAAATGAACTCTCCTCTATTCCCTCTTGTTACCTAGTTAACTGCTTCTAATTTTAGGTTAGCAATTCTGTCTTGGAGGGGCTTCCCCTCACTCCCTAGTTTAAGTTACCTGCCTCTGGGTATTTACAGAGTCCTGTGCTGACATGGGTCATGGAACACCTCACAGTGTCTACAATTTATCTGTGCACTAGTCCATGAAGTCTGTGAATGGAAGAACCATGTTATTTGCTTCTGTGTATCTTTGACCAGCACAAGGCTTGGTGCACAGAAAGCTCTGGATGGGTGTTTGTAGAAATGGATGAATAAGGACAAAGCAAACAATCCTGGCAGGCTGGTAAAGAATTAAAGAGCAACTGAGTATTCTGGGGTGGGCCAAAACATGGGATTAACCTTAGCCATAGGGTGTTCTGGCTCAGGGGTCTGAACCTTTGTGATTCATCCTCTATACACATGGCAGGAAAATTTAACATGAGATGGGATATGGTGGATGAAGCCCAAGGTATGGGAACAGACTGAAGAATCCCCAAAAATGAAACAAACCTGAATGTCCATCTGTCTTTGAGCTAATTGAGAAAGGCAGTGGGGGGGAGGAGAAAAACTCTCCCAAAGGAAGCTGGCTCCCAACCTTCAGAGAACAGATGCCTGTCAATTTTAACCAACTCCAGCAGCTCCAGCTCCCAAGTCACTGTGGGCCCTGGTAGTCCAGGGTCAGAAAGGCTGACTGGGAAACCAATAAGAAACTGAGAATAGGTAGTTCTTGGACTTAGCCAAGAAGAAGGTGAAATGTTGTTTTTTTTTTTTTTTCACTCCTTTTTCCATTAGTTTCTCATCTTTTCCTCCTCCATCGGTCTTCCCTTTCAAGATCTAAGAACCCTCTCTTGAAACAGGCCCAGAGTTTCCATATGGCTAGGAGGCCCTCAGGAGAGAATGCAATATTCAGATAATGCTTCACTAGAAAAGTTTCCAGTGCTGGCACTTCAGGTAATAGTGAGGCTGAGACCCTACCAGTCTCCTCAAGGGACCACCTGCTTGACCTAAGAATATGATGGCTCTGATCTTCCCATGAAGGATTAAGGAGTTTCAGTTGGGCTCAGGAAATAGCCCAGCTCTACCCTAAAGGCCAAACCCAGCCAACATCTGCAATACATAGAAATGGGAAGAAGTATCTTCATCTTCCCACGCTCATGCACATATCCTATGAGAAAAGAGAAACAATCTCATTTTTCACTACAATCACCACCAAACTAATGGTTATTCAGTGCTTCAGAGTCTAGGAAGCACTCCACACTACAATCTGCTTTTGCATCCTTCATTTAAAAGAAAGCCACTATGTCCCACTATAAGACACAAGGAAGGGCATGTTACCTGCTCTGGGACTTGCGATGACCACGCATGTCCTTCTTCAGTCTCCGGGTGACTGGTGGGGCTGGGGTGGAGGGCAAGGGGGGTGGAGCAGCAGGTGTGGGCGAAGGAGGTAGACCATTGCTTGGCTTACTCTTGGGGTTCTTGTCAGCCTCATATTCAAAGGTGCGCTTGGGTTTGGGGACAGGGTTCACAGCGGGATCAGGGGAGCTCTTTGATGGCAGCAGCTGGGAGTTAGGATTATTTCCAGGGGTCCCTGGCTTCAAGGAACCACTGCCTTCCCTCTCCAGGGGCAGGCCTGCCTCCCCCCCAACTCCAGGCACTCCTGCTGCCCAGGTGCCAGCGCTCACACTCGCGCTCCCTGTTGGTTCCTCCAAGGTGTCCAAGGTTCCTGTCTTCCTTCTCCCACGATCTACACTGTAGCAGCTGCTGGGGAGCTGGGGGAGCCCCCGGCCTGGCTGCTCCTTCAGGGCCTGTTCAATTTTCTGGATCCGGCTCAGCACTGCTGAGCTTTCTTTCCTGCTGCCATGCCCCTTGAGGAAGGCACTGGGCTCACTCCGGCCTGGCCGCTTCTCCAGCCGGTATAAAGAGTCCCGGACAGGGAGTGTCTCTGCCTCTTCCTCGGTCTCAGGGTAGGAACACTCAGAAAAGGTCCTGCTCATCCTCCGGAGGCCCTTGAAATCAAAGGTCTTTTCTGAGCTGCAGGGGGATGGCACCACGCTGGGGCAGCCCACGCTGGGGCAGCCCTCACTGACTACCCACTCACCCCCAGAGGCCTCCCGCTTCTCTCCACAGAGGCTCATCCTGGGCGAAGTCTCTCGGCGACCTTCCCATGCTGAAATCTTCTCCCGGATGCCCAGGCTGTGGGCACGGGTGCCAGTGCGGGTCAGCAAGACACTCCGTGAGCCAAGTGCTGGCCCTAGGAATGGGGTGCTCTGGGCAAGGGGGAGGCAAGCAGCTACTCCCTCTACATCCTGGGCCACACACTGGACATTCTCCTTTTGGTTCTCTCTTTTGCACACTGAGGGGCTTCTGTCCAAATAATTGGAGCTAGTGGCCTTGATAGGACAGATGGGTGGAGAAGTATCTGGGGAAGGATCTTGAGGATCTCGGAGTGAAGAATCACAGCGGTGCCAGTCCTTGAGAAGCACTCGGGAGCTGGAATGAGGAGGGTACCTGCAGGCTGAGGTTTCACTATCACTGAGGGGATAGATGGGACTCCTTGGTGGGGACAGAACTGGAGGTGGAGAGACTGACTGAGACCTAGGAGCAAAGAAAGGTTAAAAAAAATTAGTGAGTAGATTAAAAACCAGAGGTATCATGTTTTATTCTTAGAGAACCCAGCATCTCTTTCCTATAGAACTCTCAAAGTCAAAAGCACTCTGTTCAAGCAATGCACCTTCAAGGACGTCCTCAAGGGGAGAAATAGCTCCTAAGCCACATCAAGCCAAACTCAATGGGCCTCTTTGCCCAACTTGCCCCCAGAGACCCCACATAATGTGAGGAGCAGAAGCCTGTTCTATGACAGACTAGAAATCCCAAGAATCTGTATCTGCCAACAAGAGGTCAGTGAGATCAGTGATACACTATTAAATGGCTAACAAATTTCTACAGTATAAATATTCCTACTATTCCTCAGCTACTAATGTGATACCATTAAATATAGGGTGAGAGGGCAGCATGTAGAGTGATCAATTCCTGTGATACCATTAAATATAGGGTGAAAGGGCAGCATGTAGAGTGATCAATTCCTGTGTGCAGCTTCAGCACACACTATTTCCTGAAGTAACCCAAATACATACTTTGATCTTTCCCTGAACTATTAATCCCCTCTCCCCCACACCTATGTTACTGAACACAAAATCCTACTTCCTCACTTGGGTCCTAACAGGAACTAGGATTCCCCAAGGGCCAGAACAAAGTTTAAAAAAAACCCTCAAGAAAGAGTCCTCTCTGCCCTCTCAATCAGGAGACCAATGGAGAAGGGACACAACTCCTTAGATAGCTCCATCCTACAAAAGTGGCATCACATCCAATAAGCCTCAGCTATCTTCCAGCTCCAAAATCCATATATAGACCTTAGCAAATACTAAAAACAGTTCTCAATGGTTTTACACATATTAACTTATTTAATCTTCATGTAAGTTTTATAAGGTTATTATTATGTGTTACTACTATTAACTTCATAGTACAAATCAAAGACACTAAGATATGTTAAATATCTCATCCAAGGTCACTTAGTTGGTAAGGGAAGACAGGACATAACCTTACACTACATTATGCTGCCTCTCTATAATGATTAAGCAGTAGCCTCTAACATCTTTTTTTTTTTTTTTTTTTTTTTTTTTAGTGCAAAACCAGAGACACTTAACCACTGAGCCACATTCCCAGCTTATTTTATTTTTTATTTTGAGACAGGGTCTTGCTAAATTGCTGAGGCTGGCCCCCAACTTGTGATCTTCCTGCCTCAATCTCCCAAGCCTCTGGGATGACAGATATGAACCAAGTAGCCTCTGTCATCTTTGTGAACCACTGGGTCTTCAAATATGGCTCAACAGAAACCCCTAGCACTGGGCACACACCAGGCTAGAATGCAGCATTTTTAAGTATCAGGGAATACTTTTGTCTTCCCTGCTAGATTATTTTTTCTAGGTCAAGGGACACATAGTCAGTATGTAGAAAGTGCTTAGCGAATGAACAAAAAAAGGAAAAGATAAAGGTAAATGAGCTTAATGAAGAGAACCATGAGCAAACTTCTACACGCATCTTTCTGTCTACTACAGAAATCATTGTCAAATTAAGGAACTCTTTCTGAATAGGTTTTGTTCAAAGATAGCAGGATTTGGCCAACACTGTACCTTGTAAAGACCTACCTGATCATAACACCATGGCTTTCAAAGCTGGACTCCAGAATGCCATGCTATCCACAAGACGGCAGCCAGCTGCTCCTGAGCCAAGCTGCTGTCACCGCTTGTTCATGTACAGAAAACTGGAGCTCGGGTGAGTTAGGCACTGGCCAAGAATTCCCTCTTGGGTCATAGCCTCTGGCTGCCCCCAATCAACAGGAAACCTCAACATGCTTAAGTTGTTTTTAAAAGGGCAAGTTAAACAAGAGCTATCCTACATGTATATGGGCACATATGAGAGAAATTCAGAGCCCAGCCAAGCCAATGCCAAAGAGACTGTCCAGTGAGGATATGTAAATACAGCAAGCCTTAGTCCCCACTACGGTTAACTGGAGCAGGACAGTACACCAGGCTCCAGCCTTAGGAGATCTGACACAAACTTTAGGTCTCATTTATTTTATGGAACCATAGATGTAAAATATGTAGGATTTGACAAACACTGCACCTTCCAAAGACCTACCTGATCATGACACCATGGCTTTCAAAGCTGGACTCCAGAGTGCCATGCCATCCAAAAGACAGCAGCCAGCTGCCCCTGAGCCAAGCTGCTGTCACTGCTTGCTCATGTATATCCATCAGTCCTAGCCAGGTGCAGTGGTGCATGCCTATAATCCCAGTGACTTGGGAGGCTAAAGCAGGAGGATCATGAGTTCAAAGCCGGCTTAAGCAACTCAACAAGGCCCTAAGCAACTTGGTGAGACCCTGCCTCAAAATTTATTTATTTTTTTAATGAGGGTAGGGCTGTGGATGTGGCTCAGTGGTTAAGTGCCTCTGGATTCAATCCCTAGTACAAAAAAAAAAAAAAAAATCTTCAGTCCATCCTCCTAAGCAAATGAGTGAAATGAGTGGTTACATTCCAAAAAAGGACTTGACTTTAGTTATTCTCATTTGGAGGTGAGATAAATTGTGTCCATCAGTCTGTTCCCAGGTTAGGGAAGAGTTCAGAAGAATCTGTCACCTAGAGCAGGGAGGCTTAAAAGAGACAGGTGTCAGGATGCTGGTTCTTTGTGACAATGAGTTTATAGGGCATATAGCACATGTTGGAATGAATGAGAGATTGTTCATTCTTGGGCTTCAGTTTCATTCTCTCTAATTGTTTCTTAGTCCTCAACTTGATATTGGAAATGAATGTAAGATAATTCTCCCCTTGCTGGGCAAGAGGAAATAGTGGCCAGCAGAATGGCAGTGCCTAGATCCAGGCAGTGTCAAGAAGCCAACCATCTGAGCAAACACTACTTTTATGTCTGGTCTCCACTCCACTACTGACAGAAAATCTAGCTTCCTTTCTTCAGAGCTCTAGGGACAGCTCCTTGATAACCTTCACTGAACATGGGAACAAAGGAAGATACCTATCACCCAGACCACAGTGTCAGCTGTACCAGCCTTGAGATGCACCTTGGCTCCTCACCCATCTGATCAATCTACATTGTGCACCAAGCACATTCTAGGTACCATTCTTGGTATTAAGGATCAGCAAAGAGTAAAAATATAAAGTCTCTTTTTCTATAGTTTACATTTTGGTAGACAAACACAGCATTGCTTCATTTTAGAGTGATTAGTCAGTAAGCAAAGCAATTCTGTCAGTTATGAGGCCAATAAAGAATAAAGGAGAGCTGGGTGTGGTGGTGTATGCCTATAATTCTAGCTACTCTGGAGGCTGAGACAGGAGAATAACAAGCTTAAGGACAGCAGGGGCAATACAGAGAGACCTTGTGAAAGAAGGAAAAGAAAGAAGGAAGAAATAAAAGAGAAAGAGATGGAGGGGAGATAGGGAAAGAAAGAAAAGGAAGGGAGAGAAGAAAGAGAGAGAGAAAGAAGGATAGGATGAGATTCATAGTGGGGATGAGTTTCTGCTTTATATAGGAAGATCGTGGAAGGCCCTTTGCCAGGGGAACATGTAAACATAACTGAAAGGAAGGAAGCAATGTGTTAACCCAGGGAAATAATGTTCAAGACAGACAGAGCATACAGGTTGAGACAATGGGATACTTACTGTATTCCAAGGGCAACAAGGAGGCCAGTGTGAAATAAGAGAAGAGCAGCGGGCTGGAGATTAGTCAGAGAGGCACCAAGGCCTCTCATGGAAGACACCAGGGGCCACTGATAAGACTTGGGCTTGTACTTAAAAGTAGAAGGAAGCTCCTAAAGGGATGTGGAAAGGAGTGGTGTGACCTGACTTCACATCAGAGAATGGTGTGTAGAGGTGTGAGGACGGAGGCTAATGAGAAGGCTACTGCAACAATCCAGACAAGGTCATTATGATGGCTCAGATTACAATGGTAGCAGTAGAGAGGGATCTATTTTGAGAGCTTGGTCAACAGGATTCTCTGATGAGCTAGATGAGGGGAGTGAGGGATGAAGTCAAGGATGACACAAGATTTTGGGCCTGAGCACTGGGTAAAATGGAATTCATATTATTCAATTCAATTTGGGAGTGATTAGTAATATACAGATATTTATTTTAGATTATCTGACCAGAGAAGGTCATCTAAAGTATAAACATAGCCAAAGAAGTCGAAGGACTGAATCCTGGGATTTCTTTCCAGTGTTTGAGGTCAGGATGAGGAGGAAACTAGCAAAGAAGGGCATTTGGTGAGGAAAGAGAAAAACCATGAAGAGTGATATCCTGAGAACTTCAAGAAATAGGGAGGGATTAACTGAGTCACATCTGCCAACAGTCATGTGAGAGAAAGTATGAGAAATGGTCATTTGATTTGGCAACATGGCAGTCACTGTGATCTTGATAAGAGAGGATATGGGAGATGTAGGAAGGAAAGCCTAACTGGAAGGAATTCAAGAAAATGGAAGGACAAGAAGTAGAAGAGGGAACAGAAATAGAAGTGGAGGAGAGTTCAGACAATTCAGTTTTCCTAAGAAAGGGAACAAGAAAATGAGATGGTAGTTGGAATGTGGAAGCATTTGGGTTAGGAGATATTACAGCATTTTTTAATGATATGCAATAAGACAGAACCACTGTCAGTACAGCACACAGAGGATACAAGTACAGGAGTAATGGTCGGTGGGCAGGGGGGAGGTAGGAACCCAATGCTCACCTAAAAGGGTTTGCCTTGACTGTATAGCATTCTCTTTGCCATCCACTTGACCCAGCTATCATCTCACATGGTCTCATCCCTGGGCTGTTCGGTGCTTCCTTGGCCCCTAGCTTTACTGGTGTTATGTACTGTCAACTCATTCATTAGAGGAGAGAAAAGGTCAGGGCTTTTCTTCCCTCTTCCAAGCATCTGGATCCAAACACCTCCCCCAACACACTAACCTTTTTGATGACCAAATCCTATCAGTTCTGCTTCTTGACATCTTTCAGATCTGTCCCCTCCTCACCAACTCCATTACCATTACTACTTCCTTAGTTCAGAGCTTATCTTTCACCAGAACTATTAAAACAGTCTCTTAAATTCCCTCTCTCCCTTCAGTACAGCACCTGTTCTGGTCTATCCTCTCATCTTCTGACATCTTTCTAAAATGTAAAGCTGATTATGTTTGAAACTCCCCACTATCTGCAGAATAAAGTGAAAGTTCACTGGCATGCCTGACAAGGCATGAGCTGTTCCCTACCTTCATCATCTCACACTGTTTCTCTCCACACGGATCCTGTATCCCACCCTCAGACACATCAAACTCCTGGCTTTTTCCCATCCTACCCCCTCACCCAGGTGGAGGTGGCCAATTTTAGATATCTTCACTATGCCTGGAAAAAAATATCTATTATGGTATGTATAACACTTTACTATGTCATACTGTTTACTCCTGTTTTTTCCCCCACTACTGGGAATTTGAACCCAGGGCTTGTGCAAGCTAGGCAAGTGCTCTACCACTGAGCTACATACTCAGCCCTTCACCTGTTTTCCTAACTAGACTATGAGTAAAACTACATGAAGGTAGTGACGGTATCTTGTTAATCTTGATATAATCTGCACTTTGCACTGAACCTAAAATTGAGTAGTCATTAATGTTTGTGTCAAATTAACGAATTTTTAAAAAGTTAAAATGTACATTTCCTTTATGTCTTCCCATGGCACTGTCTATAGGCTTCCCTACCTGTCTTTTTTTTTTTTTTTTTGTACAGAAAGGTACACATTAGTGAAGCCTAGTACAGCTCTCAGTCCTCTCTTATAAGGCAAAAACTGTATATCAGACCAAGAGTCTAGACATCTGGGTCCTAATAGTTCCTCAATTTCTAGATGTGTTCCTGGGCAAGTCACCTACATCCTCTAAATTTCAAATTCTTTATAAAACAGGAAAAACACTTACTTCTGAATATCCTTAAGATACTAATTGTGTAACTAAGATGATGTCCACTTATAAAAGTGAAGACTATAAATAATCCATAATGACAAAAGAAAAGTAAATATGAAGCAGTCAACAGACAGCCAGACTTGGCTCTTGTCATCTCTCTCTGTTTTACAATCCCAGTTTGCCCCTTGGGAAGGCAGCCACTGTACAACTGGGTGCCTGGTGCACCACAGCCGTCAGCAGCAGCTAGTTCTGCTGTTCAGCATGGGTAGGGATGCCAACAACCACAATGTACAACCGTCCAAAACTAACATTTTCAGGGCATAGGGAAGAAGATAAACATTCAAGAAAGTGGGATGGGGGTGCAGGAAATTTAAAAGAGAACAATAAACATACACAGAGAGCATATTTATGACAAGTAGTAGGATAAAAAGGGTATGAAGTAAGGTATGGAAGAGAACAAATTTAAAGAGTAAACAATGTGTGTGCATATTGGCTTACCACAGAAATTGAGAGTTAACATGCAAAATACTCAATCTGACACTGTTTCTCATGAACATGACCCAGTTCTTGGGTCAGTGTGTGCCCTCTCAAGCAACATAACAGGAAGCATTTATGCTAAAGGATGTCCTACAGATTGTCAGGGACATCAAGGGGTTTTGAGGAGAGAAGGCTGTGTGTAGCCCTTGATGATAAGGCAGTTTTGAACTTGGCATGCTCAGAGTTCCTTTTTTTCTTTTTGGTCCTAGGGATACTACAGTATTAGTTCCAGGAAAGGACCAAGTTGGAGCCACTTGGGGAAAAGTTCTAGGAATCCGAGCAATAACCTCAGAGGCCCCATGATGTGGTAAGCCTGTCTGCAGGAGCCTGGCTTGTCCCTACTAAACAGGTAACTAGCCTGCTTCCAACAAAATTGCCTCAGAGTTGACCATTTACCATTCAGGGTCTGCTCAACTAAGGTGCACCCTGTTGGATCAGCAGGCACCAGCAATCTCTCATCACTTAGTGATTACCACAGCTCTAGGGATGACATTCTCACTGTGCTACCCTGAGGCCATACTTTGAGCACAGAGGAGGAGGAAAAGAAGGAAGGCAGCTTGAGTCCTATCGACAAGACCTGGATTTTGTTCCCTGGCTACAGAAGGGATTCTCCCAGTAACTCTAGTGCTAACATCTCACTTCAGAACAGTTCTGATAAAAAGCCAAAGGACAGGGTGTCACTTTCAACTTGTTCTTCCTCTTCCCAAAGCAATCTCTTCTCAAATGGCTAGGAAGCCCTAAGAGGATTCAGAGCAGCCTCAGCCTCAAGTGGGGCTATATCCAGACCAACAGACGCAGAGACTTGCAAGCTTTATCACAGCTTGTCAGGATAGGCAGAAAAGTATCTGGGGGTTGGAGCATAAATTAAGTTGCCTTTTCATCTCCAGAAAGCACATCTAAGGATCTTCCAAAGCCACCTATACCTGTCTCCCAGCTGATTTCTAAGGAAACCCAAAGAGAAGTGGTGAGCTCTTTTATGGGGTAGGAATCACAAAAACTCTATGTAGTAGCAGCCATGAACATAGAGCATTTATAATGTAGAAGCCCTCTCGGAGGCTATAGGTGCCTGAGAGCAAAATCCCAAAAGCCCTAATTCAGTACAAACTGGGCTGCTATCCAAAGCAGAGAGGGCATTATGCAGAGCCAAGAGGGACAGAAATCCAGTTCTAGGAAACCATGCCAAAGGCACTTGTAGTTGTTTTAAAAACATGGTCACCAAATTCTTTGGTATGTTTCCTGTCAAAATGACCTCTCCTCGTGAATCTGGGTTCTATAACTCCTTGTACAATAGAATACAGAAATGATATTGTACCACTTTTCAGAACCAGGCCTCAAGAAACTAGCAACTTGTAATACCTGATCCCCATGCTACAAGCAAGGTCAGGGCACATGGAGAAGGTATGTGTTAGCATTCTGGCTGAAAGACTCAGTGGAAGTCCCAGCTAACATCCAGGATCAACCTTCAGATATGTGAGTTAAAATATTGCCAGGGGATACCAGTCCCTGGCCATGGAATCACTAAACCTTGCGGTCTTTTTAGCAAGGTCCCAGATGTCTTGAAGCAAGGACAAGCCATCTCGATAGTCCTCTGTCTGAATTCCTAATCCCTGGAGTCTGGGAGCAAAATAAAATGGCTATTTTATACCATTAAATCTGGAAGTAATTTTTGGCAATAACTGAAACAGAATTTGGTATTTTTAAGTGGGATGCTACTGAAGCAAATTTTTAAAAATATTGACTCCTTGACTCTGGGGCTGTCAGTAGGAGCTTAAGGCCAAGTAAGAAAATGTCATTTAAAAGCTGAAGAAAATAGTACCTTTATTGTGTTTAAAAGTCTGGTGATTCTCTCACCTGTTATTCATGGAATACAGGAAATATAATAATAAATTTGATGAACTAGCTAAGAAAATTTGCAGGCAAAATGCTAAGGTGCCATCTGACTTCTAGCTGCCAATAATACAAGACAAAAGAGATAAGCTAAGAAAGAAATTGCCCTGGGTCGGAAAATAAAACTGTTTCCAGTCTCTCTAGACAGGAAAAAATTCTCAAATTAAGAAATGGCTTCCAGACTGTGGTGACAGTTTTAGTGTGTGTGTGTGTGTGTGTGTGTGTGTGTGTAAAACAGGGGGGGGGGACTCAAACCGTACACTTTACATTATTTTTTTATACATTATCCTTCAATATACCTGTAAAAATAAAATTTATTTAGTTATTTATTTATCTAAAAAATATGTTTATTTATTTATTTTTATGTGGTGCTGAGGTTTGAACCCAGTGTCTTACATGTGCAGGGCAAGCGCTCTACTACTGAGCTACAGCCCCAGCCCCTAAAAATAAAATTTAAATGAGGCTGAAAAATCCTTGTAAAGACCTCAAAAATTATTTTAACATACTGCCTCCTAGAACAGAAAAAAGGTCTTCAAGGTATCTTAAGAGCCAGTCTTGGCAGAACCTCTATGTAAACAATAAGACTTCTAAGAAGAATCGTAAGAACCCAAATTGGAGAGAGCTTTATTTTTTGTAAGGATTATTTTTGTCAATTATAATGGATTGTTAAAAAAAAACTTATGAAGTTTTTAAAGAAGTATATCAATTTGAACTGAAAAAAAAGAGAGATAGTACAAAAAGAAAGGAAAACTATGGACTCTTGATATATTATGGGCATGAAGAAAGTGGAGAAAACTATTCACCTGTAAGAATGAGCTTCTTTTATGGAAAAGGAAGGATAACTCAGAGGGCAGACCCAAAAATATAGAGGGTGGAAGCAGGGACAAGGTAAATGACTCTAAGGCAGTAGAATAAGACTAACCAAGAAATTAGCAACATGCGCCCTAACGAATATAAAAATTTCAACAGACTGGTGACTTTTTCTTTTTTTAAAGAAACATCTACAGTGGTTATCCTTGGCCTGTCCCATCAGTGTATTTTGAGGGACAGGTATATATTCTCTTTGTAGATCTTCACAGTGAGAGAACAATACTCAAGGAGCTGTATACAATGAAAGGAACTGCACGCCAAAAGCCTCATCTATGCCTGGATCTGATTTTGATGGCAAGATCCTAGACTTCAATGCCATTAAGAGGATGAGATCTACATTTTAGGGAAAAGGCTGAATATGCTTTGTATCTGGAATTGTAACTGGAGGACAACTATAGTAGATTGTATTTTCCTAAGACAGCAATCACAATGTGCTCCCATCCCATATATCCTTCTTACAATAAGATGTTTAATACTATTTTCATCAGGTGGTGAGAACTACCTTCCCTTCCTTTGAACTTACCTCTTTATTATGCCATACAATAGAAGAGAGACTATGTGATTTCTGAGGCTAATTTATAAAATAACATATATAAAATGACATGTCATATTATAAAATGACATGTTCTCTTTAGATGCTTACGCTTAGAATCCAAACCCCGTTCCATAAAAGCATGGAACCAAGTGTAATGGCCACATGCAGGTATTCCCAAATTGAGGTCCCAGGCAACAGCCAGCATTGTACAAGCATTCAGATGATCCTAGCCCCTACTGAATCACCACCAATCTTTAAGATACCCTAAATGATGCTGCAAGGAAGACAAACTTTCCTGGATGATCCCTATGCAAATTGTAATTTGTGAGCAAAATAAGGATCATCATTAAATTTGGGGCCATGTGTTACAAAGCAACAGATAAGCAGACCAGTATTAAAGGCATCATGATTGAATTCTAGAAAGCATCTCAGGTAAGTGGGGGGAGCTGAGGTCACAGATCCTCCTGAGGGGTGGTCTGCCATGACTAGGACAGGAGAGAGGGTCTGCAATGTTTTGTGGGGCAGTACGGGGGATTGAACTCAGGGGTGCTTTACCATTAAGCCACACACCAAGTCATTTTGTCTGTTTGTTGTTGCTGTTTGTTTGTTTGTTCAAGACGGGGGGGGGGGTGGCCTGGGGTTGTGGCTCAGCAGTAGAGCACTCACCTTGCATGTGTGAGGTCCTGGGTTCGAACCACAGTACCATATAAAAAATAAATAAATAAAATAAAGGTATTGTGTCCAACTACCACTAATACTACTAAATATAAATAAAGAAATATATATATATATATATATATATATATATATATAAATAAATAAAAAGACAGGGTCTCAATAAGATACTCAAGGCCTCATTAAGTTGCTGAGGCTGGCAATCCTCCTGCATCAGCCTGCCAGATCACTGGGATTACAGGTGTGCGCCACTGTGCCCAGTGCTATCTTTTACCCACACCTACTATTTTCATAATTTTTTTCTTCACTGCAAGCTCTTACTCTATTATAGTTTGGATCTGTAATGTCCCTCAAAGGTTCATGTTTCAAAGGCTTGATCCCAGACACAGCCATGTTCAGAGGTGGGCTTTGGGAAGTGATCGGATTAAAAAATTAAATATTTAATAATTAGAATGTTGAACTCATCGATGGAATAACCCATTAGTGCATAACTGATGGCATTATTTGGGAGGACAGAAACTTTAAGAGGCAGGGCCTAATTAGAAGAAGTAGGTCACCAGGGCCCTGGAAGGGTATAGCACATCCTGAGCCCCTTCCTTGCTCTCTGCTTCCTGGCTGCCATGAGAGCAGCAGCTTTTATCTGCCACACCCTTCTGCTATGATGTTCTGATTACCTAAAGCCCAAATCAATGGAGTCAGTGACCATGGACTGAAATCTGGAAACATGAGCCAAAATATGTCTTTTTAATTTAAGCCGTTTATGTCAGGGATTCTGGTCACAGTAACAAAAGCTGACACATACACTTTTCCTGAAATCTAAAGCACAGGGTCCAAATCTGTGCCCACTTTGACAGTGGAACCTCAAGACATGTCCAAATTTCACCATATCACTAAAAGAGGCCTCTCTTTTACTGCATAGACTTCTGCAGATGTGAATTGAAATTATAGTTCTACTACTGTTTACCTGTGTGGGATTTACCATCTTCTCATATAACATAAGAAACTAGGCCAGATGAATTCCAAGCTCCTTCCCAACTCTAACATTCCAAAAGAGTATGTGCTGAGCCCCAAAGAGCTCTGATTGAGGAAAGAAAATAAGACTCATATGGATATCCACCCTTTGGGGTACACTATGATTAGTGCCATTTGGAGGCTTCAAACCAAGGTTTCTAAGAGTAAATGTAGAGAGGAGTTACTGTTTCTTAACCAATCCTAGCTGACTGGTTAAGAAAATCCCTGGAAAAAAGATGCAGAAATATAAAGTTTTCTTTGGTGAATGACTAAGGGTAGAAAGAAAGATCAGAGCCAAACCAAACCAAGAAGCCTTGCCAAACAGGCAAGGTTGACCTTATCATGGATGGCAATAATTTTTGAGCAGGGAGATGACAGTAATGTTTATAGGAATGTGAATGTGGTGGTACAATAAAAAATTAGAAGGATCAAGATAGGAAAGCTTGGTTATTCCTCTCATTAACATTGTATCCTCTCTCTCTTCTCTGTGCCTCAGTTTCCCCATATATAAACCAGGTGGGTTAAACTGAATGACTTCTCTTACTATTTGGATCCGTAATATCCCCAAAAGGCTCAAGTGTTGAAGGTTGCTGCTCCCAATGCACCAATGTTCAGCAGTGGTACTTTTGGGAAGTGATTGGTTTATGAGGCTCTAATCTCATCAAAGGATTAATCCACTGATGGATTCATAATTGAATGAACTGTTGGAAAGTGGTGGAAAGTATAGGAGGTAGGACCTAGCTGGAGGAAGCAGGTCACCTGGAAGGGTGTATCTCCTCCAAAGACCCTTCCTTACTCACTCTGCTTCCCTGCTGCCATGAGATGAGCAGCTTGCTCCACCATACGTGCCCTTCTGCCATGATATGCTGCCTTACCACAAGCACAGAAAAAAAAGGAGCCAGATGACCACAGCCTGAAACCTATAAAACCATAAGCCAAAATAAATCTTTCTCCTCTAAGTTGATTTTCTCAGGTATTTTGTCACAGTGACAGAAAGATGACTAATAATGCAAGCTCTGAGAACTCTTCTCAACTCTGCCCTTTTAAGATCTATAGAGTGGATGGAAATAGAGTCCAAAGCTAAGAAAACCCACGAGGGAAGTACTCAAGGACCCCAATAGCACAGCAGTCTATGCTTTATAAAATGTTGCCCTCCCAGCTACTTAGTCAACTGATAAGCAGGTAGCACCTTCTATATGCTAACCATTGTTCCAGGCTCTGAAAACACAAAAAGAAGCCAAAATCCTTGCCCTTAAGAATTCCACATTCTTACAGATATCCAGGTTTTGTGCACCTAAAACCAGAAGCAAGTTCTCAAACATGAGACTGACATCCTATATTTCCAAGTCACAATGACTCAGTACTAGAATTTCACAGTAAAAAAGTTGTGAAGAGCCCCTTCTGCCTGCCAGGTCTTACTACACAAGTGAAATCCCTTAGTCAAGTTCCCCAATAAAAACAATTGAATTGGGCTGGGGTTGTGGCTCAGTGGTAGAGGGCTTGCCTGGCATGTGTGAGGCACTAGGTTCAACTCTCAGCACCACATATAAACAAATTAATAAAAAAAAAGGTTCATCAATAATTAAAACTATATCTACATAAATAATTTAAAAAAAAACAGTTGAATTACCTCTGAATATAACATTTCCTTGTCTGCAAGTGGACAACTGGTTCTGGTCCTACTCCAGGTCAGCAGCACCAACACAGTAAAGCCTGACCTCTGAAATTCAGAGGTTTGAGAATCCCACCCCCACCCCCACCCCCAAGAGCTGGGTGCCAAATTGTGTGAGTTGGAGTCAGAAGAGCCTATGGGGAGGTGTATCTGGCAGGAAAGGGTGAAGCAGTGCATCCATTCAGCCAATGAGAAAAAAGAAACCTGTTCCAGGAACCGAAGACACAGCAAAGAACAAAACTTAGATGGTCAAATGAAAAACCTCAGATATCCTCTTCCTATAGATCCCTGCCAAATCAAAACTAAGCTGCAAAGGAAAAAAAAAAAAAAGAAGATAAAGTAGTAAAACACATATAAAAACCTAGGAAATGGAATCCATGATCTTTAACACAGACTGGTGCAACAGTATATAAGGTGCACTCTTATGCAAATTAAGGATAAAGCACAGCAAATATGTATCTGGACAGTTCATAGGGTCCCATATGCCCATCTCCACCAGTTTCTCGTGCCCCAGAACCCTCCCTTCCCCAAAGCTAGAAATAAATGTTTCTTAGAATCAGTGGGTTCCACTGCCTTCATGTGGATGATGTGAAGGCCTCCAAAGTGGCCAGAGTGTCAAAGACCAAGCCTTCCAAGCCCCTGCCTTCACCAAACAAACTTCTGTCCATACCAAAGTATTTATTCTTCCTTAGATTCCTGGGCTGGCAATGATAAAAGGATCCCAGGTCACTGCCAAACATCTATTGAAAGATCAGACTAAGAAATTCAGGTGCCATGATCATGGATCTAAGTTGTAAATGCCTTAGAGAGAGAATGGGTCAGCCCTCTATGTTCCTGTGTCCAGCACAGTGCCTGGCACCTAGGAGAATCCTCAGAGTTCACTCACAATGACTTCTTAAGTGAACTAGTGATTTCCTGCTTTACCCAACTGGGGGTTAAGACAACCAAAGAAACCACAAGATCACAATGTCTAACTAACCTCTACAGCCCAGGGGTTGCCTCTGAGAGAAGGGCATAGCTAGCCACAGAGGCCTGTGACTCCATGCCAAAAGCCAGGTTCCCAGAAAAGGAGGGAGGGAGAGATGGGAAATGTGGCAGGAAGGAAATGAAGACTTAGAAGGGAGGCTGGAAAGATGCTTTTTTAAGGCCCATCTGAAACTCAGATATTTACAAACACCACCCAGCATGTTTTGATAACAAGCAGGCTGAGAAGCTAAAGGAAGAGCAATTTCTAAAAAAGTTTAAAAACATGTAGGCGTATATTCCAAATAGAAACTGGGGATGCTGTCAGCAGTCTTCATTCTGCTTTGAAACTTAACATAAATACTGCATATCACCTCCCACCCATACCAACCCATGCATGGTAGAAATCAGATGAAAAAAGGATTAGAGGAGTTGAGTGTTGCTGGGTATGATCATCTCCAAGTATAGTTCTAAATGCACTATTAAATATGCCATTTCTTTAAAATTAAGAATAATTCTATAGAATCTCATACTTATTTCACTCCCATAATAGTCTGACATTTTTTTAAAATGGGGAAAAACCAGACATGGTGGTGCATGCCTGTAACTCCAGCCTCTTGGGAGGCTGATAAGTTCAAGACCAGCATGGGCAACTTAGCGAGACTTTGTCTCAAAACAAAATCTAAAGAAAGGGTTGAGAACATAGCTCAGTGATAGAATACCCAGTATCCCAACCCCCCACCAAAAAATGGGAACTTTGATTCCAGTCTCCACCTGCCAACTCAATCATGGTAAGACTAAAGAGCAAGACAAGCCACCAGGCTGGTGACAGCATAGCAAAGTGGTTCCCACAACAGGCAGTAAGAGGCAGACTTTGAGGTCTAAACCTAGTTCTGCCTTGGCCAAATGTTCTGGGAAAAGTTCAGTTCGGACACAAGTTCTTACTAGTCTTGCTGTGGATATAAAACTTGTTTGGTCAAGTTCCATGTTCTTACATAACTATCAAGGCAGTCCTGCCAATCCCTGTGTGTTTGACACAGTCTACCAGACTATTTCTACTAGTACCAAGTCCTACATGTATGGTACAGGGAACCCCTGCCTCATTTCTGCCAGCCATTCCCCAGCGGGTACATCCTGTATCCTTTCTACCAACAATATCTTGATGCCAGCTCTGAATGAATCAAATATCCACCACTACCTCTGGCCAGACCTGAGGGAGCCCCACCCCATGGGGCCTCAGCCTAGCACTGTACAGCTCAGACATCCAGGAAGGATCTAATCCTATCCCAACCCACAGCTAGACAGTCTTAGAGATATCCAGCCTAGTGGCTGAGGACCCAACAGTCAAACTTGCCCACTGAGACTCATCAGAAGAGGCTGGAAAAGTATGTGGGGAGAGAGAGAGAGAGAGAGAGAGAGAGAGAGAGAGAGAGAGAGAGAGAGAGAGAGAGAGAGAGAAGTCAGGCAGACAAGCCTGAAGGCTAGTCTAAGACATTAGCATTCAGCCTTGCCCATAAACTGAGAAACCCTAGTGAGAGCACTGTATGTCTATCTCCAGTCTGGAAGCTTTTATCTCATCACATTGAGATTTAGCCATTATGCTAAGCACCAAGATATATTATCTCATTTAATCTTCATAGCAACTCTGTGAGATAATTTTATATATGAGATAACTTGGATTTTAGGAGGCACAGGGAAATGTTCTGAGATCTATTTGGCAAGTAGTTAGAGCTTGAAATTTGAGCCCAATTCTATAGGATTCCAAAATCTGTGGTTTTTCTATAGTCCTACATTCCCATTTTTAAAAAGAGGACAAAACCAGAAGTGGATTATAACTTACTTTCAGTAAAATTTCCCACACTATCTTCTTTACAGCCCAACCTAAATTCTTATAGTCTAGACTTCTACTTGGAACTTGTGCTAAGATGCTTAACTGCCTACCAACCTCTACCCCAATGGGGTCAGTCTCCCCTATGGCAGTGTAACCCCAAGCTGTCTCTACCTTGGGAAGAGATTATATAAGCTGCTTCTTGCTGGCCCCATCCCTGGAGTACTAGGGGCCTCCAACAGAACAAAACAAAGCTTGTTTTAGGGTTATTGTTTGTTATTTTTATGGAGATGAATAGAACTAGAAAAATAATGCATTTATCAAAGAAGAATTCTGCCTAATGGTCAGCATGAGCTGAGTCCAGACAAGTCACCTGGATGACTGTCAGACTCATAATGATAATTATCAATATTTTGGCAAAGATCCCACCAGGACCCAGGCTATTCAGCTATCCTTTGATGCCATCTCCTAGTCATGCTCCCCCACTCACCTGCTCAGAGTCTCCCGAGGAGCCTTAGTGCCTCCGGCTCCATGGGTGATGCTGGAATTCTTGTTGGCAGTCATGGTCATTTCGGCTCTCTGCAAACCCAGAGCCCTGCAAAAAAGACAAGTCCTGTAAGCCAAGTTTCCACGGCAGCCAGAAGCACCTCAAACCTCTTCCAGATGACCTCCAAAAGGGTTTCTGTGGCAGGAGGTAGAAACCACTTTGCCACATATGTTTAACTCCACGGATGTTACAGCTTAAAAGCCTCAAGAAATACCCCGAGGGGGTTGGAAAGAATCTGTGAGCTAACAGATAACCTATTACCTCACAGAAAATGATTTGAGAAAAAAACCTTCCATCTCCTCTAATTCCCACCTCTCCTCATTACTTAAGTTAGGTTTCCCAATTTTTTATCATTCCATACATCACTTATGATTTCTGCCATATCTGTACACCTCCTGACGTACTATTTTTTCAATATTTTTTGTGTGAATAAGCTTGAAACTGGCTTTCTTTTCTTAAAATATTTTAACCTTGTTCTAAACAATAAACCATTCATTCAACAAATATTTCTTGAGCAACTATGTCAAAGGCAAATGCAATCCAGCAAAGAATAAAACAAAGCCCCTATCCTCCTGGATGTTACATCCTAGTGGAGAGAATCAGATAATGAGTATGTGTCCTGTGTGTGATGATTAAGTGTGTGTTTGTGTATATATGTTAGTTGATAAGTGGTATTTAAAAAATGAAGCAAGGGAGAGGCAAAGAGAATAAAGAGGATGTGGTATTTTAAATAGGATGTTTGGAGAAGACCATTTGGATGAAGTGACATTTAAGCAGACATAAAACAGTAAGCTAGAAGGGCTAATCATATTTTTTCTAATTCTTGTTAAATGAAATTGATATGCATTAAGATATTAATATTTACAAAATAAAAAATGTTTATTCACATACCATATAGTCAGCTAATCCATCACCAATGGTAAAAGCTCCATTCTGCAGAGAACACTATTTTATGACAAACAATGAACAGGAAAAAAAGATAAAAATTTAATAATATATTCAGATTGGAGAAGAAGGAGTAAAATTATCTCCATTTACAGATGGCATGATTTTGTAGGTAGAAAATCCTAAAAGTTCCATGAAAAAAAAAACAATAAAACTTTAAACTAGTAAGTGCTATAGTTTGTATCTTAAATGTCCCTCAAAGGTCCATGTGTTCTAAGTCTGGTCCCCAGACTGGCACTACTGGGAGGTGGTAAAACCTTTAGGAGGTTACCTAGTGAAAGAAAGATAAATGGGAAGTGGATAAACCTATGAAGTGGATATTTGAACTCCAGGCCCTTCCTGTCTTTCTCTTTGCTTCCCAGACACCATGAGGTGAACAGGCCTTCTCCACTTCATATTCCCAGCATGATGTTCTGTGCTGCCACAGACCCAAAACAACAGGGCCAAGCAACCCTGGACTGAAACCTCTGAAATGGTGAGTCAAAGTAAACCTTTCCTCCTTATAAGTTGTTTACCTCAGGCATTTTGCCATAGTAATGCAAAGCTGACCAACACAATAAGTTCAAAATAGCTTGTAGGATAAAAAAAAAAAGTATTAAAAGATCAATGTTATTTATATATGCTAGCAACAATTTGAAAATGAAATTAAGAAAATAATTCAAAAAAGAAAAAGAAAAGAATTCCATTAACAACAAGCAAAAAGAATAAAACCCTTAGGAAAAAAAATAATACAAGACTTAAGTACTATGTAAGCTATAAAATATCATTGAAAGAAAGTAAAGACATAGAAAAACAGAAAGATATCATGGATCAAAAAACTTAATATTGTTGAGATGGCAATACTCCCCAGACTTATCTGTGGGTTCAACAGAAGATCCATCAAAATCCCAGCTGACTTCTTTAAAGAAATTGACCACATGATTCTAAAATTTCATGGAAACGCAAGGGACCCAGAGCAGCCAAAACAAAAGAATAAAAACACCTGAAAAAGAATAAAGGTGGGCTGGGCGCAGCTTGCATCTAATCCCAGCAGCTCAGGAGGCTGAGATAGGAGGATTACGAGTTCAAAGACAGCCTCAGCAAAAGCGAGGCACTAAGCAATTCAGTAAAACCCTGTCTCTAAATAAAACAGAAAACAGGGCTGGGGATGTCGCTCAGTGGTCAAGTGCCCCTGAGGTCAATCCCCCAATACAATAAATAAATAAATAAATAAATAAATAAATAAATAAATAAATAAATAAATAAAGGTAGGATGCTCGGACTTGCCAATTTCACAATATATTACAAAGCTACAGTGATTATCAAGACAGTATGATACTGACACAGGAATAGAGATTGAGAATGCATGAAAAAACAGGTTTATGGTCAACTGATATGCAATGAAGATTCCAAGACAATTAAGTGAAGAAAGAAGAGTCTTTGCAATAAATGGTGCTGGGAAAATTGGGTATCTACTTACAAAAAAATAAAATAGTACCCCTGCATCATACCATATATAATTATTAAGTAAAAATGAACCATAAACCTAAACATAGAAGCAAAAAGTACAAAAACAAAGCTTATAAGAATTCATACAAACTAATGTAACTCCACATCATGTACAACACAAAAATGGGAAGTTATACTCCACATATACATGTTATGTCAAAATACCTTCTACTGTCATGTATAACTAAAAAGAATAAAAAATTTTAAATCGATGTCACAATTAATAAATGGTTTCTATTAAGACCAACTTAAAATAAAAAGAAAACATACAAGAAAATCTCATAGCTGGGCATGGTGCCATTCTTAGAAGTGGCCTAGGAATTCAGGTATCCTGGAAAGGCATGCTGGTCTCCCAAGCCATAATGCTCCGCCCAGTACTCTAACAGCAGCTCTAGGCTCTCATCTATGCCTTCATCTTGGTTCCTTGGCTAGTCAGGCTAAGGAGAGAAGATTCTCTGAAGCAGAGGAAATGCCCACTGGGAATACAGTAGAGAGGCAAGGGGGATATGAGACTGTTTCACAAATCTAAAGCTCCATCAATGGCAAAGTCCAGACAGAAACTGCATATTTGGAAAATGAAATTGTCCAATTAGCATCTACAACCAATCACCAGTCCCTCAAAAACTCAGCTCTGAAAAATTACAGACAACCATCTGAATAACTAAAATCCAGAGAAAGGAACACAGTAAGTGTTTCCCAGGTACTTGAGGTGCAGTGGAAATAATACCTGTCAGAGTCAAATAACTGCATCTAGCCATGACTCTGTCAACTGCTAGCTATGTGACCCTGCACAAGTATGGCCTGAAGACTCACTTTTTCACTTTAACTGTAATAACATGACCTACTTCTCTTGACTGCTATGTTGGGCACACAGAAACTTAACAAATGGTTTTTCTTCCAGATCACGCTTCTCTGGGTATTTGGGAGACAACCACTCCATTCCCAAGCCTGAGTCATTTTTTATACTTCCTGATATTGCAATTCAATTTACCCTATGCCAGGAACTGGGCAAGGCGCTAGAACATTCTCTGCCTTACAGGATCTAACTGTGAAGGGAGAAAACTCAAGTAAAAAGTAGACATCAAGATCTGGGGTTGTGTATCAGAATAGAGCACTCATCTACCATGCATGAGGCACTGATTTGATCCTCAGCACCACATAAAAATAAAGATATTGTGTCCACCTATAACTAAAAAATAAATTTTAAAAAAAGTAGACATTAAGAAGATCTCATGGAGAGCTAGGACTGTAGCTCAATGGCAGAGCACTTGCCTAGAATGCATTCGATCCTTAGCAACACATAAAAATAAACAAATAAAATGAAGGCATTCTGTTCATCTACAACTACAAATTTTTTTTTAAAAGAAGGTCTCATGGGGAAGTCAATTAAGCTATAATTTGTTTTTCACAAATTATGGCTTAATTTTTTCTATTTGTTTTTCACAATAAGAAAATCTAAAGAAAAGCTAAGGTACATTTATTATGAGATATGCTGCTAGATTCCTTTTATAATTATAATAGTTAATATTATAAGCCTTCACAAGTATTGAAACATCTAATCCTTTTGACAGCCCTGTGTAGTAGGAACTATTACTACTTATACTTTACTAAGGAAATGAACATACAGAGCAAGGACCTAGCTTGCCCAAGTCATACAGCTAGAAAGTGGAAAGGCAGGGAGGGCTCTGAGCTCAATCCAACCCTACCATCCCATCTACAGATGCGCTCCCAAAGGTCCAGGAAGGGATGTATTGGAATTCAGTTTCTGAATAAAGCTGTTTCTCAAGGTTGCCCACCATCTAAGAATAAACCTTCCTATCCTAGAGCAAAAGAACTGTTAACTCTTGTTTAGGAAAAGTCCATTTGGTGCCTTTCAGCAAGCATAATTGTGGATGTGACAACATGCCTTGAGGAACCCCCTAAGAGTGAAGAGGAAGGGACACAAGCATGTGGAGGGAAGCTTTCCATTCTCCTGGGGTTAAAGTTGCTACTGAAAGCAAACAAATACCGCTAAGCACTCTTATTTACTAGTCCAGGTGAGAAGTTAGAGACTTGAAAAGGAGGCCTCTAAACTACATGAGAGAATTTCTGCTGACATCTATGTGACTTTAACTTCCCAAGCAATCTGCTCACGTAGAAGTTATAGCTTAAGAAGCAACTGGAAGGGCTGGGGAAAAAAGTGGCAAGGGGGACTAATCTTTTGTGTGTGCTCTGAGAACACACATACAGCCAAGGCAATGCAACCAGCACCTTAACAGTACAGTCTACCACATAGCGTGCAGCTGCGTCTGACTACTCTTGAGGGTTAACCTGTGCTCATCCTGTCCAGTAAACACCTACTCAGACTTTCTTACCAACTCCTTCCTGTACCTTTCTCATCCACAGGTCCTGGCCAAGAAGATAAGGGAACAACCAGCAGCTACCCAAAGAGGGGCTTGCTTTTTCATTTCTTCCTCCAGGAGTCTAAGCAACCAATATAAGTGCTCATATCCTAAGAGGCCTAACAAAGGCAGCTAATGAGGATGACCCTTTTCTTCATGACTCTCCATCCTCACGCTCAGCACTCGGCTATCTTCTGGATCCTCACATCAGACCCTATTCTTCCTGATAAAGGAAAAGCCCTGCTAAATTCCATATGGAAAAGCCCCCCCGACCCTGCTCCCCTGAGGAATCCTACGAGTGAAGAGGAGAGAAGCTTCCCATTCTCCTGGGGTTAAAGTTGCTACTGAGGGAGGTAAACACAATCCTTCCTTGCCTTCTCCCCTCACCAACCACCTGCCTGATTCCCATGAGGATGGAAGGGCTTCTAGAAACAGACCAAGAAAAGAACTTTAGATACAGGTATGGCCCTTTTCTATCTTCCTGGGCCTGCCTCGTTCATTCCCCTTCTGCCATAATTCCCTTCCCCTACACACCTACACACAACCCAGGAAAGGTCACCATTAGAATGATTATTTGGCTCTGCTCTGCCTAAAAATGACAGATTACAAAGGAAAGGATAATGGTAGAGGGCTGGAGGGAAGGGGACACAGGGATAAAGTTCCTCAAGTCAATCCCATTCCTTCCAAAATGCCAGACCCCTTTTTTCCTTCACTACTTTTATATACCTGGTACCTTGGATCCCTTCCATTTCAGCCTTAGGGTCTGAGAATCTACATCCAGAAAGACCTTCAAGCAGAAATAAGAAGTGAATAATGAGCCTAGTCAGGTGGAAAGGAACCAGGGCTTGTTTTGCTAGGAGGTCAGGATTGCCGGGTATTTTTACAAATCCCTGGGATGCTGAAATCTCCCTCAATCAGCCATAGAAGTTTATTTTGCTGTTGTTAAATAACAATCAGAAAAAAATCAAGGCTGCTTTCCTCCTACACACTATTTCCCAATCCTCTCTCTCATAGAAAGCCTTTCCTTTAAATTTGGATTTTCAACCTCAACCAGTTTTCAAACCACTCTTCCAGCCAGATGGTCCTTCTCCACTTTAGCACAGATTTTGTAGAGGCTTATAGTTGGGTTTGAACACTTCCTGAAAGCCTGAATTGGAGTGAGGGCTTGTTAGGCAACTCTAAAGAAAATCTGGTAGCTTCCAACATAGTTTCAAAAACCAAGACAACTGTTTCTGCCAGTCTGGACACTGCCTCCCGGCAAGCAGTTTAACCTGGCTCTCCACTGTCGGTGGAGCTGACCAATGCCTTGTCACCATTTAAAAAATATAAGCAGAATGGAGGACTGTCCCACAAACAACCTGCTTCTGGGGGACCTAACCACCCCCTTCTTTCACTTATTTAAAAAAAAAACATGGTGGGTGCATTATTATGAAGACCATGCAGAGCCACAGTACTAAACCATATCAGTGCCTGTCCTTGGCCGGCCCTGTCAGACTACAGTAGCTGCCGTTTCCTGTATATGCCAGAAATGTTTATGCCTCCAAGCTTTTGTTCAGTCAATCCCTCCTATCTTGAATGTCTTCTAGGCCCATTCTTTCTTTAATAGCCAGTTCAAATGTCAATTTCTTTCTGAAGACTTTCCTGTCCCTAAGTCCTGACCTCATTCTCACCCTTCCCATGCTCTCTGATCTGGTTGAACACAACCCAACTGATGGCAAGAAACTTCCCTGCTCTGGAAAAGCACACCACCTACAAGCTGAACTTTCTCAGAGGAGGACTAGAAAATAATAAGAGCTAAAGGAACTTGGCTAATCTCCATGCCTCTGTTTCCCCATCTGTGGCACAGGGAGAATGCCTCACCTCTACAGTTAGAGCATAAAGACCAATGAGAAGTCATCTATTAAAAAATAGAAGTTATTTGGAATCCAGAGAGCACACAATGGAAGCCTCAGGTCTAACTTTCTACCTTTACCCACACTCAACTTTCATACCTCCTCACTCATCCTCATTCTTAGATAACTTAGTTCCTACTAGATTGAGAAAATAGAAATGATCAGAACAGACTTACAATAAGTGACCACCACCCATCACACTTACCCACCAGCAGCATCAGTGCGGATGGTCACTCCTCGGCTCACAACCCTCAAAAATATAGCTTCCATTCACTCAAAGTGAAAGTCAAAATCTTTACAATGACTTACAAGGCCTTTAATCATCATAAACTTGATTTCATTCTCTACTCTGGCCACACTATCTCCTTATTATATCATTACACACACCAGGCACATTCCTACACCAGGGCCTTCATTCCTATTGTAACTGGAACACACTCCCCCAGAGCGCCTGCTTCCTCACCTCCTTCAAGTCCCTGGATAGATACAACTCAGCCACTCTCCCCTCTTTTTCATTTTATTTTTATCCACAGCATTTATCATCATTCAACATACTACTTTTCTTTTCTACTTTTATGTATACGTAAGCTCCATGATACTAAGAATTTTTGTCTGCTCGTAATGTATCCTCACTGCCTAAAACAGTCCCTACCGCACAACAGGCCCTGACAAAACACTTGTCCACCACCTCATAGTGGCCCTCCGTGTAGGGTGAGCCACTTTGAGCTCTACTGCCCATCTTCTGTCCCTACCATCCTTCCCAGAGAAGGGTCTGACCTACCTGTAGCAATCATACCCACTCAGAAAATTCAAAAGGGGGCCAACACCCTTTGAGCACCCAAAAGGTAAGTAGGGATGGTTTCAGCTTATGAACTCAACTAAAATTGCTCTCTGAAAAGATGGCTGCAATGACTTTCTCATTATAGAATGTAAAGGTCATCTCTCTGGGCTTCCTTTCCTGATGTCTACTGTTTTGGACACTAATGATCAGCACTCCCAGGATCACAGTATTGTAGTTTACTCTCAGTCTGGACCATACCCTTGGTATGGAAGATCTTTACACTCAACAAAAGGGGGGAATAAGTTAAGAAAGACTGGGAAATACTGTAGGAAAAGCAGAGAAAGATAAACAGGTATGGGCATGAAAAGTTTTCATTTGTTTACTTCAATCTTTTTTTGAGGGTGTCTTTCTAGCTGAGCCACCATGCTACTATTGTACACTCTGGTCCTTACCCTTAGCAGGTCCCCATCATGCCTGAGATAAACAAGTAAAAATTCTGGTACAATGTATCAAGAGTTGTGATAGAAGTGCTACAAAGAGCTCTGGGAGCAAGGAAAAAGACTCCTGACCAGGTGGATAGAATGTATATAGGGAGGGCTGCTGGAGAAGACAGAAAGTAACACTGGGCTGAGTCTTTCAAGTCTTTCAGGATTTGTAGGAGATAAAGAAGGCATAAAAACATTGTAAGTGGAAGAAAAAACACAAGCAAAAGCCAAAGAGACCTTGGAGCAGGCAGAGATTTCTTAAATAGAACACAAAAAGTGATAACCATAATGAAAAACACTGATAAAGTAAACTACATTAAATAAGAACTCTGTTCATTCTTTTTAATGCCATTTAGAGAGAAAAAGAAATCTAAAGGCTGTAGCTCAGCGGCAGAGCGCTTGCCTAGCATGTGTAAGGCACTGGGTTCGATCTTTAGCACCACATAAAAATAAACAAATTAAATGCATTCTGTCCATCTATAACTACAAAAAAATTTTTTTTAAAACCTACAGAGTGAAAGAGGATATTCCCACTATCTATCCAGGATATACAAATAACTCCTACAAATCAATAAGAAAAACATACCCAAAAGACTGAAACAGATATTCCACTAGAGAGGATATCCAAATGTCTAAGAAAGATATAAAAGGATATCCAACTTCATTAGTTTTCAAGAAAATGCAAATCAAAACCACAATATGACACCATTAACATACTCACAATGGATAAAATGAAAAATATAGAAAATACCTATTGGTAGTACAGATGTGAAACAATTGGAACTCTCAAACATTTACAGTGGAAGTATAAATTAATACTACCACTTCGGAAGAATGTTGCTTATTACATACTAAAGTAAACATATGCATACCCCATGACCCAGCAATTCCTCTCCTAGGTATATTCCTAACAGAAAATGTGTACCAAAGGTAAGAACAATAATATACATAGAAGCACCATTTGTAATTGCAATGAAACTGAACACTATGCAAATGTCCATCATCAGAAGAATGGAAAGTAAATTATGTATATTTTCACAATGAAATACTACAGAGCAATGAGAATGAACAATCTATAGATACATATAAGACATGAATAAATCTCTGGAATATTATGTTGAATAAAAAGACACCAAGAAAATATATTGCATGATTTTATTTATAGAAAATACAAAAACAGTAAAATAACATATCTGTGCCATTAGAAGTCAGGATAATGGGTACCCATAAAGGGAATAATAGACAGGAGGGTTATTCTGGGATACTGTTAATATTCTGTTTCTTGCCCCGGTGTTGATTACATAGGTTTATTTGTAAAAATGTGTTAACCTGCATGTAAACATACTTTCATGTTTATATAACATACTTCAATAAAGTTTTAACATAGCACACAGGATGCAGAGCTCAGCAGATTTGGGAAGGTTAGATCCAGAGAACAAGATTATCAAGAAATAATAGAAAGTCACATTCAAACTGCAAGTCTAAGCTAGAGTACTAGGGTTCAATTTCCCTCTGGGGTAAAGCCCTTTGTCATTCAATTAAGGCAGCAGAGGAAAGTGCATTTACAACTCTAAGAGACAGCTGTCATTATCTCTGTTTTATGGATGAAGAAACTGAGGCTCAGAGACAGTAAGTAATTTTCCTAGTGTTTCATAGTAGGTGGAAGAACCCAGAGTCTACAGAGGTTGGCACTAGGCTCTATAACTAACACCAAGCACATTAGTCCTTTGGTGGCTCTCCTATCTTTGGCAGGAAGCCAACCTCCATCCCAAGTATCCCCCTATAGTCCAACTCTGTCTGGATAAAGAGTTATAAAAGGGCACTGGCAGAAGATCCAATGCCTGGCCCCCAAATTCTTGGTGTTCAACCTCATTTTTCTTTAAGTCATCCAGTTCAGAGGGTTCTGACATAACACAAAAGAAATAAATAAAAAGATGCTCATCATCATTCTTCCCCATCTAGAGACAGAGCAGCTCACAAAAGAAAATCCTGGGTCAAAGGCCTTCCCCTAATAGTGCAGTCCCTCTGGAGCTGAGAGAGGAGGTAAGGGAAGTCTGTCCAACCATATGTCCAACTCCTTTAAATGTTGTGATGGTAACAGAATTTGCCTCATATTCCCCCTTCAAATAGAACAAGTGCTTCTTGGCAATTGCAGGTCTGTGGTTCTCAGGTTGTGTGATAAGGTGCCCCAGAGCACTGTGGTGAACTCACTGCAAGATATTTCAAATTTTTGAGGGAAATAGAGCAAATATTGAACATTTGTCAGACAACCCACAAGTTCAGTTTCAACATCATATTACACTATGTTCTTTTTGATGATGTCATTTCTTGTGAACCTGGGTTTTCAACAGTTGCTGTGAAAAAAACCAAGGACCACATGAAAAGCAATGTGGAACAGGAAATGAGGATGGCAGTACTCCATGTGAGACATTGTGCATCATCCATTATGTCCCACTGGCAAGTAATTATGGTTATTTAAGAATGAAATAAAAATATTTTTCCTTTCAATTTATGTGTGTATTTTTTTTTTCAGGTGGTTACTCCATTTGTTAGGGTACACATATGAAAATACCACTAAGATTGAGAAAGTTTGGAAGTTTCTGTGCAGTTGTTTGTAAGTCTCCGTGGAGTTCCCAGGGCAGGTCTAAACCTGCCCCAGGAGCCAGCAACACTCAGGCCTTGGGCAGTGTACTCCAAGAACAGCCCTGCAGCCTGAAAAAGAAGTGGCGGGACAGCAGCTATCCCTCCATGCAGGGGTCATGCACATCTGTCAAATTCATGCCAGGCCCCTCTCAACTCCCTCCCTGAAAAGCTCTATTCAGCACCAACCTCATGAATAAAAGCCAAAGCCAGCCCAGAAGCCAGGAGGCCAGTAGGGGACTTCCACACATACTCAGACTTGGGCAATGTCCATACACCAAACCATTAATCCACAGGGAGGCGGAGTGATGGGAACCCAGAGGGCTTCCACTGGCACTCATGTACGGAAAGGCCAACTCAGCTTTCTGGGTGAAGATTTGCATGAAAATACCTTCTTTGTTCCAATGTGGTTTCTTGCCAGCTACACTCCCCTTCCATTCTTCCTTGAAGTCATAATCCTCCCCTGGTGACATCACAGCTTTTCATACAACAACCAACTGTTGTGATGTCACAGAACTCAACTTTTGTTATTTAAGAGGGGGCACTGGGATGGAGAATGTGACAAAAGACAAGAATAGAATACAGTTATAGAACTGGAATTTTCTTTTTTCATGCTAATTTCCGTGGTAATAAAGGGCAATGACTCAAAAAAGGAAAGGCAGGCCACTGGCAGCAAGACTGTGTGCAGACCTGTCTAAAACTAGTGGGTGTTGGGTCAGAGTGGGGGGTGGGCCGAGAGGAGACAAAAGAAAGAAGATTTCCATACCAGATTTGGCCAAAAATAAAGATGTTTTGGGCCTGGCCAAACCTGGGGCCTTGGCTTTCCATTGTCCACTGCCTGGGCACAGAGAAAGAAGAGAAAAACAGAAAAACAGGGGCAACATTTCTTTGACAGTAATAAGCTTTTATTATATGCCACTTTAAGTTCTGGAATAACTTAGAACACCCCCTGGAAATGAGTATTTGGGATACTGTATTGTGTTCTGGGCTCCACGCTGGCAGAGGGACAGACCTTGCTAATTTGAACTGCATCCTTCAGATAGTGTCCAGGATGGAGAAGACACTCAAGAGACCTGTCACAGGAGAAAGACTAAAGAACTGAGAATGTTTAACCTGAGAAGAGAAGGCGGGGGGCGGGGGGATAATTGCCTTGAGAATTCTGAAAGGCATTCAAATGAAAAAGGGATTAAATATGTTTTCCTATGATCCCCCAAAGATACCTTAGACAATCAAAGGACAAAATAAGGATGAACTTTTTATTCTTAAATTCAGAACACAGACTATACTTCTTTTCAATTTTCTTATTTCTCAATTACACACTACTCTTAAGGGTAAACCCTTAAGGATAAGGACTGCCTTGTCCATTGTTATTCCAGAACTTAAAGTGGCATATAATAAAAGCTTATTACTGTGTGTCAAAGAAATGAACAAATGAAGCAATGACAATGGTCTATAAAAACTGTTGGTATTTACAGGGACTCACTGGCTCTATACAGTTGTTTTTTGTTTTTTGTTGTTTTTGTTTTTGTTTTTGTTTTGTTTTTGAGATAGGATTTCACTATCTCACTACCAGCCCAGGCTGGTCTGGAATTCCTAGTCTCAAGGTATCCTCCTGTCTCAGCCTCTTGAGTGCTAGGACTAAGGGTGAGTGGTGCCACAACACCCTCCTGCATGTTATCCACTGGATTAAATGCTTGCAATACAACAGTGGAAAAACAGATAAGGTTAGCCAACTTCCTATCCTTTGTAGACTGGCCCAAGTGATACCCAACATTCCTTCCAATATTGCAATTTATTCCTTCTTATATGTGACTAAAAAAATTAAAACTAAGAAGAAAGAGTACCTCCAAGGACCATAGACAAACCCACCACCACCACTACTCATAAGCCTGGAGATCTGGATAAAGCATGGCTTCCTTCTCAGCTGAGAGAGGCCTCACACAGAGGCAGCACTAATGGGGCCTGTATCAAGGGCCACACCTCACCACCAGACAGAATAGTTCCCACATGAACCTGGGCCCTTCCAACCCAACAATAAATAAGTATGGTCTGGTTAGATGATAGTAGATATTATTAGTCTACCTCACTTCTCTCAAAGAACTTAAAATTTCCCCAACCTGCTAGAGATCATAAGAATGACAATTTAAGGACTATGGAGCCATTTTTGGCCCAGATTATACTGGGGTTAAAGGCCCAGTTCCAGTTACTGAGGGCATGAGACTATCTAACTGAAATAAGACATTATTTAACAAATAATGCCAGAGGTTATCCTCTTCAAAGTAGTCCTTATAGGCCTACACATTTATTCAAATACATTCTCAAAACATTTCTGAAATTCTTGTTTGGAAATTGCCCTCATCAATTTGGAGACCGTATCTGAATTTACCTTGAAGAAAAGTTTGCATCCTTCATGAGTGCTAAGTCCTTCAGAGCCAAATAACAAAAACAGGTGCATATTAGAGAATAACATCTTGGGGCAGAACATGCAGAACCATCAAGCATACATTGCAGAGCCTTGATATCAAAAAGAATGCATATCAAACAGTCCCATATCTCTACACTTTGAAACCAAGAGATATTTAAGTATCTAATAAGTCCCAAGCACTGCCACAGAAAATTTATACTCCCCTAAGTTCCTGTCTACCCTTTAAGAGAATTCATAAGCTCCCCAAGATTCATTTTAAGAATCCCTGTCCCAGACAGGCCTGGTGGCATACACCTATAATCCCAGTGACTCAGAAGGCTAAGACAAGAGAACTGCAATTCCAAAGCCAGCCGCAGCAACTTAGCAAGTCACTATGCAACTTAGCAAGATCCTGTGGTTAAGCACCCCTGGGTTCAAACCCTGGTGGAAGGAAGGAAGGAAGGAAGGGAGAGAGGGAGGGAGGGAAGGAGGGAGGGAGGGAGGGAGGAAGGAAGGAAGGAAGGAAGGAAGGAAGGAAGGAAGGAAGGAAGGAAGAAAAAGAATTCCTGTCCTAACCCATTTTGCCTTTCCCACAAATGTACAGGTAATTGTGAATGGAGGCTCATAGCTCAGCAGATATGCCACTGCTAGGCACTAAAAGACATTCACTCACTGTAGGTATCCTGCTTTCCTGAGTTCCTGGGCACTATATTTCAAACCTGGGTGTCAACAATTTATAAATAACTACTATATGTCATGGCTCACAAGAAGTGTTTGAAATAGTTAAATCCAAAAATAGTAAACTTGCAAATGCCAAGAATGCACAAATGCATTATTTTCTAAAGTGATTTTTACAACTGCTTCTAGAGACAACTACCACAGAAAAGTGAGATCTACCTGCAGGAAACCAGACTCACTCAGCTGTGGAACTGAGGTAAACACTGTAGGATATGGTCACAGCTTGTATTTCCCAAAGTCCCCCATCTCCCTGGGGAATCCTGGAGAATGGGGCTCCTACCCTTTTCTGAGCCAGACAGCATGCTCACCAAGCTGCTTCCAACATACTAAAAGCCACCCAAGTCACAGCTGACTCATGTCATTGCTTTCTGTAATGAGGTATGATATGTATCTAAGCCCTTGTGTATTTTCATATTTGTAGCCTACAATTAGACATTTTTGAGGGATGTAGCTAACTAGTGGTTCTGTTCAGTGACCTATAATTTATTCACACAGGCATCATGGTCAATCCAGACAACAATCAAGCCTGGAAGTGCTATGGTTCAAACTTCATGGAGGAGGCTACTTGGCTCTAGGAAGATCCAGAGAATACTGTTAGCTGTATGCTGAGGAAGGACCGCACTATCCCACCTTGGCTGCCCACAGAGGCACTCCCCGCTTGGTCCCTTTCATCCTGCCCTCCTCTCTTCCACTGCCTGGCTCAGCAAAGCTCACTCCCCAAGTTCAAGTATGGGCACAATTAGTTGTTCAGTGCCCGCTGTGGATCACTTTGTTGAACACAATCTCTATTATCAAGGTAACAGCAATGTAAAGCAATTAAACTCCACACACATTTTCCACCTAAGAAAAACTGATGATGTATTAAGAACTATGTAATATTTTGAACGACCAACAATAAAAAAAAAAAAAGAAAAACTGAGCACATAAAACAGTCCACAGAATCATGCAGCCAGTCATAGGCAGGAGGCCCTCCTCTGAGACAGCCTTTCTATCACCAGTTGCAAAGGCACCACTGTTCCCAAGGGCCTCACAAAGTCACTGTCCCACCATGCAAATGCCCACTACTGTATTTCCCCACGAATTTCTTGGCTGGGAGGGAAAGGCTGTTTTAGCACAAAAGACATTTCACATACACATTTGATTCCAATAAAAACTGGTTTCTTGTTTTTTTTTTTTAATAGCAGCTCAAATCCCCAGCTAAATATAATCAAATACATTGCCACTAACTAGCCTAATGAGTTTGAAGTACAGTTGTAACTCATACCTTAGAGAAGCACACATATTAAGATTGAGTCTAATACCTAACCTCAATTACTTTGTAAGTTTTCCTTCTTCCCCAGTGCTGGCTCTAAGTACTTTTCAAACACACTCTCCCGTGTCAGCTCATTTGAGTCTACCAGCAAGTTCAGGCAGTTAAATGCAATAAGGATTTTCTCCTTTTCAAAAAGGAGGTAGCTGGGACTCAGGGTCATGAAGGCTGTGTAATTTGCTCCAAGATCACTTTACTAATAAATGCAGAACCAGGTCTAAGAACTGCTCTGTAGCTATAATCTCAATTTCTTCATATGTCAAATATTAATAATAGCTACCTCACAGGGTTACTGTAAGGACAAATCAATCAATATACATAAAATGTCTGAAATGTTTTCTGCTTCATAGAGTTGTTGTTGTTGTTGTTATCATTATTACTAAGTATTATCACCACCACCACCTAGGACAGCCAATTCTCCAAATCTAAAGCTTTTTTCCCTTTATCCTGCTGCAGCTTTACAAAGATTGTTCAAGAACAGCTTCATCTAATCTTGAGTAAGTCTGGCCCATGTCCTATAATTTATCTATGAACACAGAACTCACTAGGCTCTCTATCTTGACACTCCACAAATTTCTCTATACCTGCGTGTACACAGAGAAATACACCTACCATCTTTTCTGCAAATCTTTTTCTAGTCTCAGGACCTCTGATGTCACTTACACTATGTTAGCCACCATTCTATTGCTTGCCCTGCTGCTTATAGCCAACTCTTCCTTCAATTACCATTTCATAGGTATTTTATCGTTGCCAAGCCTCCTTGTACTAGGTACAGCGCAAAACAATCTCTGTCCTCTATCGTGTATCAAATAAGAGGTGCAGGAACTAAAGGCGTAGTGAAAGTTCAAAGGTACCAGAAAATAACTCTGACGGCAGGACAAAAAAATCTCAAAGAAGGTAATGCTGAAATGAGTTTTATAGTAACTGAAGTTCTTTCTACAAACAAGGGGAGAGCAAACATTTCAATCCAAGAGAAAAGTATATACATAATGATGCAAGACATCACACAGAGTATGATAATCACACATCGCCACCAAGTAGGGGCTATATGTTCATTGTTGTGACACAAAAAGGAATATACATTTCCCTGTTTTCTTCTCCCAAAAAGCTTCAAAACACCTTGGAATTTTCTCATTAATATTCTTGAGTGGTAGCTGTGAGGGCAGTGCCTGTTTTGTTATTCATAACAAGCTCTTTTCAACCATACATGAGTTTATGCTAATGAGATGACTCTTGGTGGGCCCCTAGACAGTGTAAGATGGTGAGCCCCTGATGGTTAGAAAGATTGAGACATGAGTAGAGGGCCAAAATTTTAGCCTCATCTTCCAACCTTTGGTAAGAGGAGAGGGCTGGAGATTGAATTGATCACAGATGGCCAATGACATATATTAAAGAAACCTTCTAAAAAAAACTCCTCCAATGTTTTTAGAGAGCTTCCTACTGCTCAGCTTCAGGGTGGCAAACACAGTGAGGTGCTGGGAAGATGGCACACTTGGAGAGAGCATGGAAGCTCTTGGTGCACACAAGTACATCCCAAAACCTTGCCCGATGTATGTCTTTAATTGAGCTATAGATAATAAAGTGGTAAGCATAAGTAAATTCTTTTTCTGAAGTTTTTTGTTTTGGTATCAGGGATTGAACCCAAGAGTGCTTGACCACTGAGCCACATCCCCAGCCCTTTTTTTATTCTGAGATAGGGTCTTTCTAATTTGCTTAAAATCTCACTAAGTTGGTGAGGCTGGCCCTGAACTTTCAATCTTCTTACTTCAGCCTCCTGAGTCACTGGGATTACTGGCATGTGCCACTGCGCCTAGCTCTTTTTCCTGAATTCTGTGAGCTATTCTGGCAAACCCAAAGAGGGGATTGTAGGAAACACCCCCAACTGTATTCATAGCTAACAGGTCAGAAATATGGGTAGACTGGACTTGTGATTGAAGGCAGTCTTGTGGGACTAAGTCCTTAAACTGTGGGATTTGTGCTAACTCCAAGTAGTTAAGTGTCAAATTGAATTAAATTATAGGATATCCAGTTGGCATCCAGAGAGTTGGAGAATTGGCTGTTGTGGGAAAAAGCCCATACATTTGGAGTCGGGAGTGTTGTGAGCACAGGAAGAGAAATACAGTGGGAGAAAGAAAGAACCAGATGAAATGAGGCTAGAAAAACAGGGATAAGTCCTTGAATGTCAAGACAAGAAAACTTCTGGCTTCCTCAGCTTTTTAGCAACCATAGACAGGAGCCTCAAAGGCATCTCCCACCTTTTTGAGCCCATATTGCCTTGGGGTGACTGGCTGCTGGGATAGCAAACATCAAGTCTGCCTTCCATTCTAAGCGGCAATCTGATTCCCTAGGTATGCTTACAGTGTACCAACTTTAAATGCAAAAATCCTTTAACAACTGTTTTCTCTCTCCTCTCTCTTCCCCCTCCTTCTAAAGAAGAGCTATTTTATCCCTATTCTCATTTCTGCCCCACTCTGAGCCCTACGTTTCAGTGCCAGTGCTTTTACACAAATCCAGCTTCACGTCTTGAGTGAAATATAATTTCATAGGAATGTAATTCTGGAATGATCTCATTGAAAAAGCACATCCAGCAAAGGCCATGAGCAAATTTCGAGCCAGCCCATTCACACTCAGAGCCAAGAAGATTGCAGACCCCTTTCCCTTAAATGGAGAATGTGCCTGGGACCCAAAGCAAAGCAAAGCGGCTGCCAGTGGTTATTACCCTATCCACAGCCTGCCTAAAGACAGAGGCTTGGGTTCAAAACAGCACCAACCACCTTGAAGCACCATGGCACCATTCAAGGACAGACTCAAGAGAGCATTCAGCAAACAAGCCTCATGACATAGATGTTCCTTCTGTCCCCCTAGTTCTAGGCCACCAAACACCAGCTGAAAACATGAACGCTCCCGTGTAAGAGTCACCTCAGATAACAGAGTGTGCCCAAGTTAGGTTGCAAAAGACTCTTCTCACAGTTACCTGTCTTCCCTAACTCTCTGCAATTCCTACTGCTCAGAGTCAGAAA
Organism: Urocitellus parryii; assembly: GCF_045843805.1. NCBI lineage: Eukaryota > Metazoa > Chordata > Mammalia > Rodentia > Sciuridae > Urocitellus > Urocitellus parryii. Next base: position 54,394,532 of record NC_135534.1, on the reverse strand, counting down.
GTAGGGTATTTGACTTTGAAACTCCATGGCAAAGCGGATCTAGCTCAGTCCAGCAGAGCTGACTGAGAAACTGGGAAAGAAATAATAACTGAGCAACTGGGAAAGAAATAATACACTCTGATGGATTCTCAAAAAACCCTAGCTGAAAACTCGCCAAGCTGGAAAAAATGTTCTCATTTCAAATCTGTTCCCCACCCCCAATGAATCCTCATAAAATGGACCAGAAAAGGGGGGAAAAAATTAACGTCTTATAGGATCTATGGGAACTCTCTGTACTATCTTTGCAATTTTTCTGAAAATCTAAAAATATTCTAAAACAAAGTTTATTGAAAATAATTGCTTGTTAAATTTTTTTTCTTCTGTTAAGAATAATGGGGAAAGAATGATCTTTGAGTATGGAATTTGAAGTTTAAAACAGCCTCTAGTAGCTATTAAGCTCGGGATGAGTTACCTAATCTTTCTAAGCTTTAGTTTCCTCATCTGTAAAATGGTGATGACAGTTTAACAACGAAGTGTTTTTGTATAGATTAAATAAGATACTATACTGCATAGAAAGAACTTCCTATTACTAAGTGTTTTCTTTCTGGACAGCAGCAATTTTCAGTTCAGTTAGCTTTTACTAAACTTGGGTTCTTGACAATTTCAGGTGGAGGCCTCACCTTGCTTCCCACTGCTACCTGCCTTTATGATTTATAGTCTCTTTCACATATAGCATGACCTTGAAGCCCAAAGCAGAGCAATCACCAAAAGGCTAAATAAAGGAAATCTCACAGCAAGTTCCAACTGGTGGAAGCACACCTTTGTTGACAGAAACATGTTCTTCTTCCTGATTTCCTTTCCTCTGTTAGCATCCAACATTACTACCACTAGCTGAATTATTTCCCAAAGGTTCAGCTCGCGTCAATCTGAAGGATATCCCAAAGTTAAGAGAGCTGGAGTTCTGGTAGGATTAGCCCCGGGGGGCAGGAGTAAGAAGGGGAAGTAAGCTCTCAGCGCTGCCACAAAAGGTTCTTCACCCCTGGTGGCACCATACCTCTGCCCACATCCGGCTCCCCCTACCCTGACCCCACATGAAGCCAGACTAATAAATTAAAAATCTACCAAGTCAATGGGCATAGCAAGGTCCCCAAAGCCAAGAAATAAGTCCCCATTAAAGTTGCCCTGGTGGAGCCAGAGTCTTGAATCTCAGCCACCCTGATTTTCACTCCATGATGGTGGTATTCTCTTTTTTCCCTGGGCAGGCCAAGGTGAATGGACATCTAAGAACCTCATTCTCGTCTTATAAGTCAATGGGCAAGAGGCCAAGGAAAGAATCAGATTTAAAAAGTAAGTCTCTGGTGTCATGTTATCTCCATGAAAAATCACTCACAGGGATGTCAGTACTTTAAAAACTCACCCGAAACAAGGAGAAGCCAATCTCACCCAGAAAATTTAGTGTCCAAATAAGGGAGCAGTCAGTACTAAAACAGTTAGCGTGTTCCAACTGTGAAAAGCCTGTGAGTGAAGCAGTTCCCAGGCTTAGGATTCCACTGACAGATTGTAACTCCTCCAAGCACTAATGAGCACATTCTAGTGGCTAATTTCTCTGACCTTCCAGATGGCTGGATTGGGGACACACCCCATCTGAGGCCCAAGGACATTAGTTTCTGGTGGGGGAATAAGCAAAACCTCAGCAGCCCCAACCATGCCAGATAACAGCCCCAGCAAATTCAAGGACAAGTTTTAGGAAGAAGATGTCCTTGGAGCCATTTCTTATTTAACCAAATGAAAGCCAAATATAGCCAAATATGAAGAAACTAATTATGTTGTCTTGCAATTTTTCTCTAGCATCTCACCTCATACTTAGTTTACTGCAATAGTCTCTGGTTATATAAAAAGCATTTTGTTGAATGCCAGCTCACAGGAGGCATTTAAATAAAATGTTAAGTATTACCATTATATTACTATTTCTACTTTATTCTTCTATCTCCAGTCCTCCTGCTCATAAACAACTAAGTAAGCATCCTAGAATATCAATATCATCATGGCATTCTGGGCTTCGAAATGCCCATCACCAGACCCAGATTTCTCCAGTTTCAACAAAACTCCCTTCCCTCTTTTCTGTTTCTGGCCATCTTCTGGTCTACCACCTTACCCCATTCCCTTCCCCACAGATTTACACAGACAAACATACATCACAAATGCACTTCCCCACAGGATATCTCCTGCTCCAAACATGCATTTCTGCCTTATGTTACTGTGCCCAAAACACTGCCAGCCTGAAGTGTCTCCTACTTCCTCTCTGCTTGCCCAAATTCCATTCATGTCCCAGGGCCCAATCCAAGGTCTCTCTTCGCTCAGGCTAGGAAACCATTTGATTCACAATGATCAAGCACCTCTTCTGTGACAGGTGCTAAGCCAGTCAAGAGGACACAGTAAGGAAAACAGCAAAGTCCTATACACTGCTGACTGGTGGGAGGGGCTTCAACATGAATTTGCCTGCTCACCTGAATCATACAGGCAGGAAAGTCGATAATCAGACCTCACAGGCAGCTTACTATGATACTTGTGGGGACTAAGGTTGAGGACAGGGCATGAAATCCAGTTGGATGAGGTCATCTTGTGTCATCTTCTGCCTTTCCAAGAAGCCATCAGGCCCTGGTGTTTTAGAATATATGGTATTTGAAGAACCACCATTCTCTCTGACAAAGCATGCACCCTGCCCTGCTTTGGAGTTTTATCAGCTTCAGAGCTAGGCTGGGGCCAGTATCATTCAGTAATAGCCCAAGCAACCATCCCTCCTTAGGACCACGCATAGGGCTTCACACCCTTGTCCTAAGACAGGGAACAGAGACAGAATGACCAATGTTCTCTCTGGGGGTTCCCAGCCTTCGTGCCACTGTGACTACAGAGATGATGGGGGTCATATCACATGGGAGACAACCCCCTAAGGCCGCTACAGGATAATGTGCAGTTCTTGGATCCTAACAGTAACCCCACCCTTCTCTTTCCTAGCAAGAAAGCTTCCCAGAACATGAGTCAGACTGCTATCAATTTGGTGATGATTTTGCGTACTTTCTAAACATAAAAATAGATAAACATTCACTTGTATACTGGTCCTTTAACTCCATTAGTAATGTCATGTGATACGTGCCTCACATCTAGTCCCAAGCCACCAGTCAGAGCAGCTGCTATCATCTGACATTGTGCCCACTGACAGCCAAAAGGGCTGCCAGATAAAAATGACACCTTAAGATAGGTTTGTCAGGATAGTAGAGGTTAGGATAGAGAGCAGAATTCATCAGACACTAGAATGGCAATATGTAAATCAATGGAAATGTAATTGATGTAACTGATGTGATTCAGCAATCTGTATACGGGGTAAAAATGGGAGTTCATAACCCTTTTGAATCAAACTGTGAAATATGATATATCAAGTTAGATGTAATGTTTTGAACGACCAACAATAAAAAAAAAAATAGAAAAAAAAAAAAGATAGGTTTGTCAGCCTAAACCCAAAGGATAGACCTAATCCATTTTCCCTACCTATGGGAGACAAATGTTGCTACATCAATGCCTGGACAAAAAAGGCCCACACATTTCCATATCTTAACCTCACGCTGAAATAGTCTTATGCTTTTGAAAGACTGAAACTATTATTGCCTTGTGCTGATAGGCAAGACATCCCTTAGGCCTGTCACACATGGTCCAAGAAAGCAGTGAGATGTCAAAGAGAGCACAGTCAAGAACTACTTCAATACCTACACCCTCAGATAATCATCCCGTGTGTCAGATACTCTGGACCAAGTACTTAAAACCATGCATGAATTTTATTCTAAAGTTCATAAAGATTCAGGTACTGTCTTTGCCCAGAATCACAGAATCAGAAAAACCTCTCTACATATAACCACAGATTCCTGTTTGGCCTAGAGAAGAGGGAAGGAGGAACGTCTAATGTACCTCTACTTAAAATTCCAGCAACAGAGACTCCTAGTCTTCCTCATCACCCATCCTCATGGCAATCTGTCTATACTTAAGCCCCTAAATAAGCACTAAGTGTTCAGCTTTCTGCTACTAAAACCCACCTTGAGAGAGGCTGAATCAGTCTCACTCTACACTAAGGAAGCTCGTACCTTCCTAGAGTTTACCCAAAATAACAAGCTCATGTTAGGGGTAAAGACCTAGTTGGTTTTTTCTTTGTTGGGGGACAGAGGGTCCTGCAGATTGAACCCGGGGTGCTTTACCACTGAGCTACTTCCTCAGCCCCTTTTATTTATTTATTTATTTGTTTGTTTATTTATTTATTTATTTTTGAGATAGGATCTTGCTAAGTTGCTTAGGGCCTTGCAATCCTCCTGCCTCAGCCTCCTGAGTCACTGGGACAACAGGCCTAAGCCACAATGTCTGGCCTTAGGTGGCTTTTATAAGTCAGGTCAGCTGGTAAGGCCACAGCTGTTGCTGATCCACATACACCACATGCAAGCACTTTCAGAGATCAGTAAGTAAAGCCTTAAAGAAAGAGCAGGGCAGAAGAAAGAAGTTGCCATCAGCCCTCAGATCACTAGTGTCTACCTCAGAGGAGTGTCGTCTACATAAAGATCTGCATCCAACTATAACAAGTCTTTGAAGCCTGAAGCATTTATACCTCTCCTACTTAACTGCCTTCAGAGGGTCCTCCCACATAGCTTGCACTATTGGTCAATCTGTCACCAAACTACGACACCCTAAGCACCTTCTCAGACCCAGCTACTCATTTTCAGTCCCTGTCCACTCCAGTTCCTCCCCCTGCTCCTGACAACTCAAATTTTCAGTCTGCACATATGTGTCTATGTGCCTGTGTGTCTGTGTTTTATTTATACTAACCATCTCTGTTGTTAGCAACAGGAACAAAGTACTTTAAAGCAGAAAAGGCAAGTCTGCCAACTGGCTTGCTGTTCCTGGTCCTGTTTCCAGCTCAGGAAAGAGGCTGGTGAAGGATCTTTCCAGCCTCAATCGACCATGTGTGCCGAAAGCTCCTATGTCCTAGGGGGCCAGGCGGTATGGTGCCAGTAAGTCACTGTTGAGCAGGACCCCAACGATTACACCCCACTCTTCTTCCCTGTATGTAGTTCATGCCCTGACACCTCATTCTCTCACCTGCATGGACCCTGGCTACTGTAGAAGGCAGAGCTTCAAGTGGCCAGAATTCAGGAAACCAACTCTCCTCCTTTGGACATTGGGAGACTGAAAGATGAACATGCACTGCCTCCCCAGACAAATTCTGGAGAACCAACCAAGGCTATTTTACTTTCATGTAATTTCCCATCTTCAGTTTATTTGCTGCAGATCATCCCATGTTCCAACATTTGGCTCTTAATAACACCAACAGGAATTATTTAATCACTACTTTACTTTCATCAGAGAGTCAAAAACTGAGGTGACTCTTGTATTCAAGAAGCTCACAGGTTAAGGCAGGGAAACAAGACACAATAGCAAACAATCCAAGTGGGGGATACTGACTAAAAGCACCCTATAACCCAAGTTGGGGTGCCAGGGATAGAACAGCTCAGGGTAGGATTTCTGTAGGAAAGGGAAGTAAGCCTGGCCTTAAAGCACAACAGTAGACAAACAAAATGAGACAGAAGGCTATTTGACATGAAAAGTTTGTGACTCAAGGTTCAAAGGCAGGAGGAAGAGCAAATATTATTCCTGTAGTGTTTTTCTCATATCCCACTAAGCCTCAAGCCCAGGAAGTAAGTGGGAAAGAAACCGGTCTCTCTTTTTGGGGTATTGAGGATTGAATCCAGGGGTGCTTAATCAATGAGCCACATTCCCAAGCCTTTTTAATATTTTAGAGATGGGATCTTGCTGAGTTGCTAAGTGCCTCACTAAGTTGCTGAGGCTAGCTCAGAATTCATGATCCTCCTGCCTAAACTGGTCTCTCTTGATGAAAATAAACCCTCACCCTCAGAGTCACCATGTTCTGCAGCCCCTCTGCACCTTCCTCTACCAAAAGCATGCTCAGTGTTTCCTTTTGTTGTACTACTCTGAAATCCTCTTCCCTACAGTGTATAGAATGTAGCCAGCATAACCCCCTAAACCCCAAACCCCCAAAATATCCTGATGGAGTTCTTGATACTCAAGAATTCAGGCTCTCTCAGCTTCAATGTGGACCCGAGCTTGACCATTCCTTTGTTGGTTCAGGTCAAGCCATGAGGGTGGTTGTCTACTCACCAGAACAGAAGAAGGGTCTCAGAACAATATCAGTTCCTGCTAAGCCAGGGTAATAGTCTTTCCTCCTCTCATTCACACAATCAAATGGACATTCAACTAATACATACCAAACAGCAAGCAAATAGACACCAATGTCCTTAGAGCTCTTTGGGCATCAAAATGCACTGGTCCATCCTTGGAAGCTTACATTGCTATATCCCTGGGTGAATACAGAGACTTATAAATCTAATAAATACCATGAAGACTATTTGAAGTGCCATTAGAGATGAATTAAGTGGTCTTAGAGACATGCCATTAGAGAGAAGAAATGCTATGGACTTGGGTAGAGAGAGATTATTTTCAAATAAAAGATTGAGAAGGCTTCAGAGAGAGAGTATGGTCCTTGCACTGGACCTAGAAAATCAAAAAGTACTAGAATAAAGGGCCATTCCTGGGGAGATGAAATTATATGAGCAAAGGCTCAGGGGCAGAAAAGTAGAAGACATATGAAGAACAACAAGATGCTCGAGCTGATGGAAGCTTAGCTGAAAATAGATCAAGAAGAAAGACAGAAATGTCAGATTAGCGGCCTTCAAAATCAAATTCAGGATCTTAGTTTTTCTCTCTAGGGAATCACAGAAATTTTCTGAGAAAGGAATGATGGGCCAGGGACTGTACTTAAGCAGTATTCAAGTCTACAGGCTTCAACAGAATAATCTGATCATGATTAGGAAGAAAAAGGGAAAGAAAAAAGTGAGGTAAACAACAAGTACATGACAGAAATTCTCCTCTTTTGAGGTTCAAGCTAAACAGAAAAATAAGTCAACAGTTCGCAGAACAGGTAAGCAGCTATCCATGCAGGAAGGGAGTTGTAGAACCAGCTGTTGGGAGGGTCAAAGAAGGAATGGGAGGTATACATGAACAGGGGATGGGAGGGAAGGGAATTCCAGTGGATACTGAAAGTGGAACTGCTTCAAGCGATGAAGCCAAAGGTATGACCATGCTGCAGGTACCTTAAGAGTAATGAAAATAAAGTCCTTAGAGCTAAAAAAAAAAAAAAAAAAAAATCTAGGGGACTGTGAGTCCAGAGCATTGAAGGATTCCATTCTTAGTGTGAATCCCCATGTCCTAATTATGCCAAAAAGGGGACACACAAAGAAGGTTGAAAGCAATGAATGTGAAGTGAAAAGGTAGGTAAAAGCAGCAAGAATGAGGAAAGGTGATATAAGTGAAGGGAAGGACTAACTTCTCATGGGAAAGGTTGTCAGGCAGGACTTGGGAACCATGTCAGGGAGCACAAAGTGAGAGTCAAGGGAGGAGAAGAAGTGGCTTCGTTGGAGAAAATCACAAGACAAGTGAGTCACAGGGAAAAGCCAGCTCTCAACTATAATAAAGAGGCAGGACTGCTCAAGAGAAAAGGTAAAAAACAACTGGCAATACCACTTTTTGTTTATTACACTGGACAAGATGATAAAGATCCTGTCAGATTTACTGCAGACCAGTACAATTTTTTCTGGAGGACAATACAGAAATACAAACACAAACACACAGTCATGAGTCACTTAATGACAGGGATATGTTTTGAGAAATGCATTGTTGGGTGATTTTGTCATTGTCATGTCAACATCATAGAATGTACTGACACAAACTAAGATGGCTACCTATCACTAGCCAGTATAATCTTTTTTAAAATTTTTTTTATTTTTTTAGGTGTAGATGGACACAACACAATGCCTTTATTTTTATGTGGTGCTGAGGATCGAACCCAGGTCCCGCCCGTGCTAGGCGAGCGCTCTACCACTGAGCCACAATCCCAGCCCTAGCCAGTATAATCTTATGGGACCACCATCATATATATAGTTCCTTATTAACTGAAGTATTGTTTTGCAGCTCATGACTGTGTATATCAAAAGCTCTAAAAAACACATGCTTACAATGGCATCCTATACCAAGTTAAAACACAAACCATAGACAAAAAGAAGAATCTTAGATCCTACTATAGCAATTCCATTTCTAGGTAGCTAGCATACATAAGCTCTTGCACAGTCCTAATACAAGGATGCTCATTATAATAATCTGTAATACACAAAAGTTAGAACAACTTTTTTTTCTTTTTAGTACTGTGAATTGAACCCAGGGGCCTCTACCTCTGAATTCCATCCCCTGCCCTTAGTTATCTACATTTGATAAAAAAAAAAAAATCATTAAGCTCAGCACAGTGGTTCATGCCTATAATCCCAGCTAACTGGTAGGCTGAAGTAGGAGTATCACATATTCAAAGCCATCCAAGACAACTTATCAAGATCCTATCCAAAAATAAAAAGGGCTGGGGATATAGCTCTGTTGCTGAGTATCCCTAGGTTCAATCCCCAGTACCAAAAAAAAAAAATTAATGTTACGTACCATTTGAACCAGTTAATCCCATTTTCAAAAACATTTAGAAATAACTATCCTGAAGTTACACAAGTAGGCACAGCTATATTTATATAAAGACATTTACTTCTCAGCCTTTAATAACAAAATAACAGAAATAACCCAAAAGACTATCATCAGGAGATCAGTTAAATAAATAATCATTCATTCATATAATGGAATTACATGCAGCAATCAACATTATAAAGTAGCTCTATATATTCTCTTTGTGGAATATATTCAAGAAAAAGTGTTAGTCAAAAAATTAGGGGGTGGGAGAGCTAGGGATATGGCTCAGTAGTTAAGTGCCTGTGGGTTCCACCCCTGGAACAAAAAAAAAAAAAAAAAAAAAAAAAGTAGGCTACAACACATAAGTACAGAATGATGCCATATTTGAAAAAACTATATATAAACAACATATATGAAAGAAATCCAAAAGAAAAACATATACCAAAAAATTAACAAATTATGTGATTTTTACCTTCTTCTTAATATTTGTGTTATTGTCCCTATATTCTTCGATGAACACGTATTGCTTTTATTATTTAAAAAAATCAATAAAGTTCAAAAAGAAAAAGTAAAGAAAAGGAAATAACGACAAACTGTTCTGCCAATAGCCGATGTGTTTTACCTGGAATCATGAAAAATATTAGAGGAAAAAGAAAAATGCTGTAGACAGAATTGTAACAAAACCTCTACAAAAATGAGAGCTGGGAGGAAGAGCAAGGCTTAAAGGTTTCATCTAGGTTAAGAATTTTCAGTAACAAGAATGAAGAAGGTAGGAGGTTGACTGGAAGAGCTGCTCATGACTGAACAGCAAGGTACAAGACAGAGAAAATGGCACAGTTCCCAAAAATTTTATATTAATTAACGCTCCACTTCACAGACTCTGAACCTGACATGGAGCTCAGCTCTTTCTGGAGTAATGGAAAGAAAGCTGTTTGTAAATACCCCATAAAGCCTGAGACTGAGCCATCTGTGACAAGGAGGCTGACCCAGAAAACAAAAGCAAAGGCCTCAAAGTGGCCTGGGTCAAGTCTGCACAGTGAGCAACTCTATTTCTCTACAATTAATGATAAAGACTAGAGAAGCTCAAGGAACACAGTGAAGAAGGCTGATGAGCCAGATGGTAACCACAAGCCAGGCTAGCATTTAGGCAAATGTGAAACACCTAAAACCTAAACTTAGGAAGTACTAGCTGTGGGGCATCTGAGAACTAGGACAGAATGTATCTGCATGTATGTCCTCCTTCTATGTATGGTACCCCCTAACACAAGCCCACAGAGGGTAGACTAGTTGTTAAGAAACCACAGGAAGGTCAATCACCCGAGATGCCTCCGATGTCCACTGAAATAAAGCCAACCTTCTACTTTCAAGACTGTGCATCTTGTCCAGGGAGCCAGCTGCCTATATTCCTATACTCAGCTTCATCCCCAAGTCCCAAAACCTGAATATGCCCTATGACAATGAAAAACCAGCAGCATCTTTTTCTTACATTAAAAACTGATATAGATCATGGCAGTTTTTCCAGTTTCCTGGAATCACTGCTGCAAAGAGGAAACAGCACAAGAAAAAACAAAAAAGACATGCAAATTCTTCTGTGGCTCAAATCCCCCCTTCATGCTACCTAAAAGGGATGACATAGACAAAGTAGTACCTGGTACGCTGAGAGGTAGTCACCTGCCTGCCTTGTTTTATAGCCTCTGGAATAATCACCCTTTCCCATTTAGGGCCTCTCTCTGGTCACTATAATCTCATGATTTATTTGTGATGAGGGTTTTGTTCAGCAAATGCCCCAGGCTTGGGCTGGATTACTTCCAGATCCAAAAGAGTTACAAAGATAAAGGAAAGGGCAATCTCTGCCTACCTTCTATGATCCAAGAGATGGCAGAAAAGAGGAGAGACATGCAAAGGGCTTGTTCACCTGTTCTCTCATCACTGAGTCAACCTCCTGCTGGTAAATGGAGGAAAAGCCCAATACCTGGTACTTGAGAGGGAATCAAATATTAGGTCAATCCCCTTCCCTCCCAGAGCTATAATAAGGGTGAAATAAAATAATGTTTTAATATAAGCAAGAACAGAAGTTACATGGCTCTAACTTGCTGGTAGAAAGTCAATTCTTTTGTTACCCAAAGTCTACAAATCTGCCTTTAGTTGGAAATACAGAGTAGAGAGCATAGCATGTAGAACTCAGGGCCTTGAATTACCACCAAACTCTTTAAGAAATTCCAACAGAAAGAGAAGATATTTAAAGATGACCATCTAAGGCGCGGGGGGGGGGGGGATATATATCTGTGTCCCCTGGGTATTTTAAACTTCATTTTTCTATCAGATCACCAAAGAGTCACATAGATGCCATTAGCCCAGCTTCTTACACAATAATTTTCACCAAGCTGCAATTTTATGTAATACATTTGAATTTTATCAGCAATCTCTATAAGACTGTATAGGGAATCAACACTTCGAAGCATTCGTTGTAAAAATGGTAAGAAAATGGCTGTGGTTGTAAAAACAAGAAAACAAAATGTACATTTTTGTTAATAAAAAGAATATCTAATATTGTCGTTCAACATCACCTTAGATATCCAAATAAATTTCACTAAAATATAAAACTTAAAAAAAAATCTTTACCCGCCTTGAGAGACTGATTCCACAGACTATAAGGAAGTCAGGGTGGAAAGTCTTTCACAGCATCCACAATGATGAACAAAACCCAGACATTTGCATGCTCTTCTTTTCCTTGGTGCCCGTTACCTATTACTCTGTTATTAACAGGATTAGGGCCTCCCTTAACCAGTCATCTACTGTGTGCCAAGCATTGTTCCCATGTGTTAATTATGTTGATTCATTTAATACTCTGAAACAATCCTATGAGGTCAATGTTTCTAATTCTATTTTACCAAAATAAGAAACCAAAGCCCAAAGTTGTATAGCTAGTAAAAGGAGAAGCCAGAATTCAAAATTCTCCTTCCTTCTACAATCCTATGGAATGTACAGGGGGTGTTGTTTTTATTATGTCTTCTGTAGCTAGCCACATCAATTCCTCTTCTGGAAAGACAATGTAAATCTGAAGAAATACTGTATGTGAAAATATTCTATATGTTTTAAGGTAGTATTCGTAAATAAAACACAACCTTGTCCTTCAGGAAAAGATGGATAAAGCAGAGCTGACATTACCACTACACACACATGCATGTGGGCAAAGCCAGCAGGCAATGAACTCCAAACAGCTAAATAGAAAAACTTTTCTCTCATATCAAAATTCATAAAGTGACATGGATCAGTTGCTCCTCTAAACAGAGGTGTTTGGCAAGTGAGAATCGTCCTGCCTGGACTCAGGCTCCTTCACATTACCATCAAGATCTGGTATCTGGCAGGTGGGCCTTCCTTTTTCCCAGCTCCCTTTTCATTGCTTCTCCTTCAGTGATGACCATCCTCAAAGCATTCTTCTAAGAAATATTAACTTTGAGAAGAGGAATTCCATTTCAGGTTTTTATGTCTAGTTCATCCACAAATCTAAGACTTTAAATCTAAGTTCTCTAAAACTCTGAAACCTACTACATGTTTCTTTCCTATAAGCTTTAAAGCTACTATCTAGGAGATACATTTCTTCCCTGGTACTTTAGACACAAAGCTGGGTTCAGAAAAAGGGTCGCTACACCTCCAGTCCAGGACTTCACTGGTTTTCCAGAAATTTAGTAGACAGTAGTCATCAGCAGCAAGAAAATGCTGAAAGTTACTTTATCCAGAGGGACAAGCACTCCCTTTACAGACCTCCCCCCCATCCAAACCCTGTAAGCAGAGTGTAAAAAACATAACAGAAATTCTGGCAAAGATTGGCTAGTAACACAAACCCCAATCAAAAACACATCAGGGCCACTACACAAAGCAATTCCTCAGAGATAAAGCAGTGTGCAGGGGCTGCCTGGCCAACCTCCCTAACGCTGGCAATACTTAAGTGACTGAGTGTATTTCCTCTAAAGGTCTCCTGCTTCAACTCCCACTCACATACCACAACTCTTCGCCTTCTCCCTACTGACCCTCTTCCCTTTTAGTTTTGCCCCATCCCAATGAGTAGACAGCAATGTCATAGAGCACAACAGATTTGACAGCTATGCAAAATCCTATTTTGTTATTTTCTCACTTTGTGTTCTCTTGCTTCTGAACAGGTTTCTAACCTTCGACAGTGCCCCAGCTTGGCTTTTAGGCAGCTACACCATCCTTTCAAACTCCCAACAGAATCACACACCATCTGTCCTAAAATACAGGCTCTCTGACAGCTTGCTCTTTATACTGGTAACTTCAATACCTATAACCATTTAGAAACCCTGGTCTCACAACTGACTCCCTGACTTAAATTTTACTTCCACTTTAGTCATGTACAAATCTTGGACCTTATCATTTCAGACTATAGATCTCTAAAATCCTTCTATGTGGCCTCTATTTTCCTTCCTGCCTATCTCTGGACCTTCTTAATACCCAGCAGTTGCTCTTTTACCTTAGCCAAATCTCTGCTGCCCTCAGTCCTTCCCCTTTTTCCTCAGCTTATATCAGCCATCTCCTGGCCTTTCCTTTCTGTCCATCCAGGCTAGAATCTATCGCCTCTCCCTCTTTCCTTCTACTCTATGAACCTAAAAAGCCCTGACTCTGAATCAGTCCAATCACTGATTTTCTGTTCCTTTGTCATTGCAACTAAAAATTGCTGACCAGAAATCAACATGTCTAAATACATCTGAATGGTCTCTTAGAGATATTCTAAAGTATTTACGGATGAAATTATACAGTGCCTGGACTTTGCCTCAAAAAAGCCGGTGAAGAAGGTGGAGTAGTAGACAAAAACAGAAATAAAACAAACTAGTACATATGTTGATAATAGTAGAAGCCAAATGGTGAATAAAAGGGTGTTTATCATCTCCTTTTTCTGCTGTTAAGTATGTTTGACATTTTCCATAATAAAAAGCTTAAAAAATAAAAGCACTTAAGTGAAAGATTAATGGGAATAGTGCCAAAAGTCACCCATAGGTTGCCTGCTAGTCACAAAATGAAAACTATAATTTTGCAATGAGAAATTTGGCTGGATTACTTTAACCAGTAACCACATTTAGCATCAAGAATAGAGAGAAGGGGCTGGAGTTGTCGCTCAGCAGTCGAATGCTTGCAGAATATATATGTGAGGCACTGGGTTTTATCCTCAGCACCACATAAAAATAAATAAATAAATAAACTGGAGGTATTGTGTCCATCTAGAACTAAAAACATATTAAAAAAAATAGAGAACCAGAAATTATGTGCCTCTGACCCACTGCATCATCTATAAAGAGTTTTTTCTGAAAATGTTTAACCTCAACCCAATCAAGCCTCTCTATCTAATTTACAGTTTATAGAAAACATGAGGGGCGGTGGGGGGGGGGGGGAAACAACCTGAACAACACCCAAAGAATGATCAGACAAATCCATAAAGTGAAAAGTGAATTTATGTTAAAAAATAAAAAGGAATGTCCAAAACTAAGCTCATCACTTCCCACTCCACCCCTAAAAAAACACTCCCCCCTCCTCCAGTTTTTCCACAAAGTCACCCAAGTTTCTACAAGTCATCCCTGCCTTTTCATTCTCCTTCTGCTCTAGTTCAGTCTATCACCAAGTACTGCAAATTCTCTTCTCGATGACTTAGTCTCGCCTTCATTCCCTGCCACTCTTTACCTCAGACTTGACCATCAATAAGACTTGACTTGCTGCAACAATCTTCTAAAAATCATCTCTTTGCTCCAGTTTTACTTTCTTCACTCTACTCCTACCTTTTTTTCTTTGCATCTTTCTAAAAATGCATATTTAACCATATCGGTGTTAAAAAATTTTTAGCAGCTCCACTGCCCCATCAGGTTTCCCAAAATGTGAGGAACTACCTGGCACTCAACATATGACATGGTACATCACACACAGCATGAAGTGGCAGGAACCACAACACAATAAGTCATTCACTTTCCAATTCTCCAAACCTTTTCATTAGGTTAAGGAGAAAGTCTCTACTTGCTGCCATCTTTATCTTCTGAACACTGGATAATCTCTTAATGAGAGGGGACTTTCACTGGCAGCAGTTTTTGCTAAAATTTTTAAACTATTTTTTGTTTTCATTGTATTTACTATAAAGGTTACCTTCTGTAATACTAATTCTTCACTTTAAGAAAGTGAGATAATGTTTCCTTTTAAAATAAATTTAAGCTGGAAAAGTGAAGGGATTTAATTATTACGTAAACAATACTTCAGGTATTATCAAGAACCTTTGGTAATATTTTGAAGATGGTAAACAATGAATTAAATCTAAAAAAAAAAAACAAAAAAAACAAAAAACACTGTCCTATAGCTTAAAATTAAAATTTCTCTGTATGGTTATGGTAATTTCAAAACAAGTCATCAAAATGATATTCCTCTCTCCTTGAACTAGGCAGGCCTTTGTCACTACCTCAAGGAACACAATGTGGTCTATGTGAGGACACGTGTAACTTCCAACACTAGGGGAAATAAAAGCCATGCAACCTCTGCCGGTGTCTCTAGGGGCATTTGCTCTCAGGTTGTGAGCCACCTCATAATAACTCAAGTAGCCCTGATGCTGCTAAGCAAGGGACCATGTGGAGCAATAACTACCAGGGTGGGCGGTGGTGAGAGAAAGAAAACTCTGAGAGAAAAGAAAGAGCAAGCAAGTGAACTGAGGACCCCCAGAGGCTCCAACATTCCCAGTTCACTTGCCACACATGGAGGTCTACAAGCATTCAGATAACTGCAGCCCCAACTAAAACTACATGACAGGACCCCAAGCAAGCCACCCAGAACCAAGAGATAATAGTAAAACAATTGCCAATATGTTTGGGGGTAGGGTTTGGTAGGCAGGACACTGGTAGATCCAGCCTGTCAAGAGCTCCCCCCTTGACTCTCATCTTGGCTCTCCTCACTCTGCCCTGACTGTTCAGAAGTTCCCTGCCCACCATGACTGAATCAACCCTTTCCTCCCAGGGCTGTGTCTGCAGTGGCCCAGATCCCACTGCAGTAAACTGGTCTTTGATATGCCTCGTCCACCAAACAATAATGTCTGGTGATGGACTGAATGTCACCATGCAGCTGTCCCTGAAGGGGCCTAATGAATGTGGATCTGAATCCTTTCTCCTTCTGCTTCCTTACTTAGCCCATTTCCTTAATATTTCTGTCTAAGCTCCTGGCTAAAGGAGCAGAAATACTGCCAGCTCAGTTCTACTCTCCTCAAGTCTCTCAAATTCGGTCAGTTTCAGAATTCTATTTATACTCTGATTCTAAGGATTTCTCTTCTGGGTTCATAACCCTCAGGAAGGGCAACCCTAGGCTAACCCAGCACTAAAAGTTGCCTTTGTCAGGCCACAGCCAGGCACAGTGGTGACACATCTGTAATCCCAGAGACTCGAAAGGCTGAGGCAGGAAAGGAAGACTGCAAGTTCAAGGCCAACCTGGGCAACTTAGGGAGACTCTATCTCAAAAATTTAAGAAGTTAGGGACATAGCACAGTGGTAAGCACTCTGGGTTCAATCCCCAGTACTCCCCACCCCAAATAATAATAAGTTAAAACAAAATACAGTTAAGTGGAACCCAATTAGTTTAATGTTATAAAGTCTTCAATAAACAGTATTCTTTCTTTTCTCACTTCAAAAATCTGAAACTGACCAAATTATGCTATTACATGTATGAATATACCACAGTGAATTTCACCTTTATGTGTATTTTATAAGCATCAATTTAAAAAATAATAATAAATAATATAAGGAGAACTGTAGACTAGAAGAAGGCAAACTGGAGGAGGGAGGAAAAGAAGAAGTACTAGGAACTGAAATGAAGCAAATCATAATCCATGCATGTATGATTAAGTCAAAATGAATCCCACTATTATGTATAACTATAATGTACTAATAAAAACACTTTATTTAAAATCTGCCTTGATCTATCCTCTAAGCAGCCACATTTCTTCACATCTTCCTGTTCTTCCCCTCTCATAGTCATACCTTTTCAGGGCCTTACTACTCCTTGGGACTTTGACCCACTGACAATTCTGTCACTATGTCCCTGGTGTTCACCTATGTTCCCACTTAAGCCAGGATGAGTTCATCAAACCAGGAATGATTTAAGAGAGAGGCCTATGTGTCACAATATCTAGGCCTAGTGTTAACATGACTCAATACAGGATTTACTTCACTGTAAAGCTCTTCCTAGGGAACTGATACAATGATTCCCCAACATTAAGAAAAGTATAACAAAAAATTCAACTCAAAAGCCATGAAGGGGGTAAAAAAAAATCATAAAGGAAAATATCATTCTTTTGCCTATATAAAAATTTAAAACATGTGAAATGCAAAGAATTGACATAAACAAACTCAGAAAAAAATTTAACTGGGGGGAAAATATCAGTAACATATATGGCAGAGTCCTAATGTAATATGTATGTAAAATTTCTTACAAATCTACAAAATAATAATAACGACCAGGGGCTTGGAATGTAGCTCAGTAGCATAAAACTTGCTTAGCATGTGTGAGGCCCTGAGTTCTATCCCCAGTACCACCACCACCACCAACCCCCCCCCCCAAAAAAAACAGAAAAATGAATGACATATTTGAGAGGAAAAAAAAATTTGCAAAAGAACAGAAACAAGTGCCAATAAGAATTAAAACAGACAAAATTTCACTAATAATTCAAGAAATCCTAAATAAAGTAACAATAAGAAATGCTTTTTCACGTATCAGATTGGCAAAGCTTAAAAATATTTAGCTGGGCACAGTAGCACACACCTATAATCCTAGAAGCTCAGGAGGCAGAAAACCAGCCTCAGCAAATTATGAGGCCCTAATCAACTTAGTGAGACCCTGTCTCAAAATATTTTTTTTCAAAAGGGCTGGGGATGTGGCTCATTGGTTAAACTCTATGGGGTTCAATCCCTGGTATCAAAAAGAAAAATTTTAAATACTCATGTTGGCAAGGGTGTGGCAGAAACAGACACCTTTATATACTGCTGATGAGAATTAAGTTGATGCAACTTCTTTGTCAAACAGTTTGGCAATATTTATTAACATTTTAAATGAGCATACCCTTTGATCATCAAATCTTCCCTTCTAGGAATTTTGCCTAAGGAAATGCAAGTACTAGAACACAAGGCAAAAACAGCTGTGTGCTGCTGTTCGTTGCAGCTCTTTTATAATAGGAAAAACTGGAAACAACTCAAATGTCCATCATTAGGGGTTTGGTTAAATAAATTATGATACATCCATCTGAAGAAACACAATGTGCTGTTCAAAGTAATGAATTAACATGGAAAAATACCCTCGGTAAACTGAAAAACACCCTTGGTAAAAATTTTCAGAGTATGATCTTTCTTTACTGTATTAATACAAACCTTGCCACTTCAACCATTAAGTGTACAATTCTTCGACATTAATTACACTGACAGTGTCATGCAGCCTTCACCAATGTTTCAAAAACCTTTCATCACCCCCAAAACTGCAACCATTAAGTAATAATTCCCTATTCTCCCCTCTCCAAGCTCCATGTAACAGAGAACTTTCTTTCTCTATAAATTTGCCATTTCTAGATATTTTATTTCAGTTAGGCACAATGTTTTCAAGGTTCATTCATGTTGCATATCAAAATTTCATCCTTTTTATGGCCAAATAATATTCCATTATTTGTATGTATACACCACATTTTGGTTTTTTACGCATCTAGAAGTAGAACAGTTGGGTTGTTTTCACTTTTTGTCTACTATGAATAATGCTACAGTGAAGACTGGCATTCAGATATTTGAGTCTCTGTTTTCAATTCTTTGGGGTGCATAGCTAGGAGCAGAATCACTGAATCATAGAGCAATTTTAGATCATAGGGCAATTTTTAAAGCAGTGGCCAAACTGTTTTCCATAAAGCTGTACCTCTTACGTTTCTACCCCGAAGTGTCTAAAGGTTCTAACTTCTCTATATCCTCACCAATGTTTATTATTATTTTCCAATTTTATTAGAGTATGATTTTTTTGTAAAAATTAATATATATAAATGTATCATTAAAAAATATAACAGTAATTCTATTTCTGGAGCATGGGTTTTCTAGAAGAGGCACATTTTCTACCTTCTGTATTTTCTTGTGGGTTGCTTTAATTACTTAAAAAAAAAGTGTTAGGAAAAAAACTTAGCCTGAGACAACTTCATGTTTTAGCTTGCTGAGCTGAGACACATTGTAGTGCTTGTGTTACTACACAGCAGAGCCCTAACCAGCACAAGTGGAAAGCCCTGAGTTCTAGCCCTCACTCTGCCATCATGAGCCTTTAGTTTTCTGAGGCCCCTGGGACTAGTTCCAAGTTCCCAACTAGTGTGCCAAGAATGGGTTACAACTGTGTGGATGTATGGACTCCTCCAATCCTGGGGGAGCACTGGGGATAGGAACCCCACGCTGGTTGTGCTGGTTGTCTCAGACTAGCAGCAGCTGCCTCCTTTATCCCGGTGTGTCTAACAATGTTTAGACGAGGCAACACTGGGTCAGGCAACCTTTAACACTCCTTCCTACATGGCAACAGAATTCTATAGTTACACTGGATAATGAGGGAAGCTAAAGAAAAGAAGAGCCAAGGGAAAAACCTGAGAGTCGCTCACCACGAAGAGAAGAATGATGATCCTCCCCGCAAAGGGAGAAGCAAGACCAGGAAAAGATTAAAATAGCTGAGAATGCCAAGGAAGCGAGGGCAGCTTATACTACTAACCCAAGGGTCTCACCTGAAGCCGCAGCCACTGAAGTAGAAGGCAAAGGGCAGTGCCTGGAGCCATGCTGCTCAGAGAGAAACATCCCAAGGTCTCCTGCTTGGGCAGCAACAAGCAGAAAACTTGACCTCTGTGGGAAGAGGCACTGAGGCCTGGGTAAGTGAAATCCTCTCTTCCAGGTGTTCTCAGCCTTTCAACAGCCAACTGTGGACTTTGCCCTTGAAATTCAACTCCTGAGCTAAAGAGATAATCTCCCAGGCATGTCCTGTGTAAACTTGGCTAATCAAAAGAACACAACTGAAATGTTGGGCTTGCTTTCAGTTCCTCAAACAGCCTTGCCAACCAGGAGGCTATGCTCAAGGACGGGGGACAAGAGGGGGGCACTTTTCATGGCACAAATGTCACCTATCCTAATGGTATAAAGTGCCCCACAATGGGTATTTTTCCAAAAATGTGAAAAGCAGCTGTTCAGAAATACACATCTGGTAACCTCGCCAGTAAGTGATGGGAAGAGTCACTATGAGTAAGGGCACAGACCTTCACCAGGCTTTGTGTTATAGGGCAAGCCACCCAACAACTGCTGAAGCGTAGACTCAACAGACATGAAATTCTAGGTTAGTAGAAGAACACCAATTAACATCTGGCTCTCAACCTCCTTTTGCCTCTTAGCTGCCAAGTCTCTTAAAGAGTGGTTCTCAAAGTGAGGTTCCCAACCAACAGTAGCAACATCAATTACAAATTTTCTTACTTTCATTTTCCTTCTCTTTTTTGGGGGATAGAGGGGCAGATTAGAGCCTCTCTATATTGGCAAAGCTAGCCTCAAACACTCGATCTTCCTGCCTCAGCCTCCCAAGTATCTGGGATTAGGCAATTAGGCTGGGGATGTGGCTCAGTGGTTAAGCTCTACGGGGGTTCAATCCCTGTGCCACAGACCACTGCATTTTCCAAATTTGTTAAAAACTCAAATTCTCAGGCTCCACTTCAGACTTATTAAATCAAAAACTAGCTCTCCAGGTTTGGTGCATATTCAAGTTTGAAAACCACTGTTCTAAGCCTCCAGGGAATTCTACAATCTGGAGTTCAGACCCCCACCCAATTTCCCTATCTTCTATTCCAAATGAAATTTGAGAGAATAAATATCACCTCTGTAGTGAAACCTAAAGAGATAAACTAGATTCCTTCCACTTCAGAGGTCTTACAGTCCTCCACATGGTCTTATAG
The DNA here is from genome assembly GCF_045843805.1 of Urocitellus parryii. Taxonomy (NCBI): domain Eukaryota; kingdom Metazoa; phylum Chordata; class Mammalia; order Rodentia; family Sciuridae; genus Urocitellus; species Urocitellus parryii. The sequence goes on along the minus strand of NC_135534.1, from coordinate 54,373,975 downwards.
CTTCTTTTCTACAAACCAAAACCTAATGTGTTCCTTTCCTTCCTTTCCTGTTTCCTTAAGTCCTGGATGATTCAGGCCCTTTTAAGTTCTGACCTCAGTCCATCTTTTCAGTCTCATCCCCTAACTAAAATCTTATGTCCCTGCTCATGGTAAGTCTGCTCAGTAAATCAGTGTTAAAAAATAATCTGGGGGCTGGGGCTGTAGCTCAGTGGCAGAGCGCTTGCTTAGCATGTGTGAAGCACTTTGATCCTTAGTACCATATAAAAATAAATAAAATAATGTCTACAAGCAACTAAAACTTTAAAAAATAATAATAATAATAATCTGAAAAACACCCTCTCAAGGAATCTTCTAGCCACAGGTCTTTTCTTTCAGAAGCAAAGTAGTTAAAAAAAAAAAAAAAAAAAAAAAAACCGAGATGGGGAGACAGGAAAGTAGAATTCAATTGCCAAATAAATTCCTCTCTGGGTCAAAAACCTATGCTAATTCAATCTCACCCTGCTCTGCTCTTCACAAACGATTCCATCTCAGCAGCCTCACAGATCTCTTGAACACCAAGGAATAAGAGTGTATAAATAAATGCCCTGCACATTTTCATTTCAGAAACGTGGACCCTGATTTACAGGATCAGCCCCTTTAGAAAAAGAAGTATCTACTTAGAAACTAGTTAGTGTTCAATTTCCATGAAGTCAAAGTTGTGGCCTCATAAATTTCTTTTCCTCAAATATCTCCAACAAAGTTGGGAGACTCTAGAAGAGATCTATAAACTAGAAAATCAGGATTTATTTACAAATGCCAGTTTATTGACAAATTACTTTCCTTCAAAATCAAATTCTATCTTCTTTTTTTTAAATATTTTTTTTAGTTGTATATGAACCCAATGCCTTTACTTTTTTTTAACATGGTGCTGAGGATCAAACCCAGTGCTTCACATGTGCTAGGCAAGCGCTCTACCACTGAGCTACAACTCCAGCCCCAAATTCTATCTTCTTAGTATAAAAATATTCCATGCTCTTACTATGTAAAATAGGAGAAATCTAACTACTTGTAGAATTATTAATGTGAAGGACCATATTGCTTCCTGCCCAGATTAAGGGAGGTAATTCAGGTACTGGTTTCTAAGTCTTGCCCCGCACATACACACTCTCCTGCTTTTGGTATGGACTGGCATTCTCAGTATTTTATTTTTTTTTTATAGCTATGGATGCTTTATTGGATCTAATATTTTGTAATTTTTTTTTATTTCATACATTTGCTTTCTTTTATTTTTTTTTATTTTTTTTATTGATTGTTCCAAACATTACAGAGCTCTTGATAAATCATCTTTCATACATTCTCAGTATTTTAAACAGAAACTCCCTTCAGAGAAACTGTAAAATAACTCATCCAATTCTACATTCAAAAGCTACTGTAGCTTCCAGTGAACAGAAATGAAGATATGAAAATAAACAAATAATTCAGGGGGGGGAAAAATCAATAAATGTTTAGATAACTAAGAGGAGCTGCATTTGCTATCTCAGAGTTTGGACACAGAGAAAGCACATGCTTTGGAATCACACAGATTTAGTTTTTTAAGTAAGTCAGCGGCTCAGAGTTCCTATAGATATTAGGATATCAACAAATTCACCCATAGATTGTCATGAGAGTTTACTAAACAACACAAATAAAAATACCTAGTATAACATGATTCCTAGAATTAGTATTCTCCTAATGATATACCAGAAACCTAAAATCTTCAGAAAACTATATAACATACATTGCTCAATCCCACAAATTAGCAGAATATGTTCAATCAAATTGTTAGCTGACGGCCACATGGCTATCCCTACTCTAATTAGTTTGGATCCCCCAGTCTTTCTCTTAACTCTTCTCAATCAGTTTAGTATTCCTCTTAGCTAGCCGTTCCTCTTAAATTTCCACATTTTATCCCCTAGTTGTGCCACAGACCTAGAATATCTACTTCTCTCTGTGACAATGGCCAAAAGGCTCTGTCTGAACCAGGCTCTGCTTACATCTCACATCCTACATCCACCTGCTCTCTTTGTTTACCAATGAGGACTTCCTATTCACATGTCAAGTCTTTCCTACCTCAGGGGCTTTATCTTGGCTGTTTCCTTCTTAGAAAGGTACCTTCTCCAAATCTACACATTCATGCATTCTTTTTTTTTTTTTTTTAAATTGGGATGAGGAGGCTCAGCCCATTGTTTTATTTTTTTTTATTTTTTATTTTTTAGAGAGAGAGAGAGAGAGAGAGAGAGAGAGAGAGAGAGAATTTTTAATATTTCTTTTTTAGTTTTCGGCGGACACAACATCTTTGTTGGTATGTGGTGCTGAGGATCGAACTCGGGCCGCACGCATGCCAGGCAAGCGCGCTACCGCTTGAGCCACACCCCCAGCCCCACATTCATGCATTCTTACCCATGAGCGTGCACTCAAACATCATATTCACAGAAAGACTTTCTCTAACCTCTCAAGTCCCTGTTACTCTCCTTTTTTTTATTTATTTTTTTTTATTTTTTTATTAGTTGTTCAATCTGCAACCTGTTACTCTCTTACATCACCATTAGTCCTTCACATCACTATCTTTATCTCAACTATTGATTTGTAGACTGAAAGGTTTCCCCACTATAAGCTCCATGACAAGGGCTTTTCTCTCTTGGTTATCTCTATATTCCTATTATATAGAAATAAAGTCAGAACAGAATGGATACTAAAATGTTAATTGAATTAATAAGTAAATTCAGTTTTCTGAAACAAGAGAGGCAGAGGTGGCTCCCCCTCTTCCTTCTCTAACTACTGGTAACAGTGGAAAATGGGATCCCAAGGAAAGACTGTAAATTAGAAAGAGAAAAGGCAGAAGGTAAACCCTTGGGGAACAGCAACAAATAAAGTCATCCCAGACAACCCCCCCTACACCCCCCCACCCCCCCACCCCCCCACCCCCCCCACCCCCCGACAAAACATCAACTGCTATCAGGGGAGGCTCACAGGTGCTACAGTCTCAAGGGGTTTTTGCTTTAAACTTCTTCAAGTGAGGGCATGGAGACATCTGACTTTGGGATTTTCAGGGGAAAACAAGCCTGGATAGCATAGCTTTTGAAACCCACCTGGATTTACCAAACAGTTGTGAGTTATGAGACTGGGAGGTGAGGGGGCTTCTTTAATTCCATTAATGAGATTTACATAGAACAAAAATTTCTAGTTGTTTTCTTTTTAACGTGATCCCTGCCACTTCCCCTTGGGCACTTACTCAGAAGTGAGTTAACAAAACCCACAGCCCCTCTTACAACCAGGATTCTCACAGCTGGCTCTCCCAGCACACTTGGGCTGTAACCCAACCCTGAGCAGCAGTGATGACTCATACCCAGAGAGGCCCATTATGCCCAGTCCATTCTGCCAGAAACCAAAGGGTGAGAGAATGGGGGAGTGGGGTGTGGAGGGACATAAGGAACTTCTGTACTTTGTTTCCTTACTAGAATCCAAAGCCTTTGTTCTCTAAATACAGAAGCTGAGTTAATCAAGCCAAGGAATGCAAACCAAGGTCACTGCCATTGCCAAGATCATCTCCACTGTCCTAAGTATTTTATTGTCACACTCATGTATCCCACTTTTTTGTAGATACAGGGTCAGCCACATTAATTTCCTTTCTCTATTTGCATTCCTTTTTGCCAAGTGACGAAGTATATAGACACATGTGTCTTTGTCCCCACATCTTTAAAAATGAGTATAGAGTCCCATGTGCAGTTTCTAGTCTTTGTCATCTTTTAATTATTGCATCAGAACATATGGTAGGTCATAAATTACCAATAAACTAAACAGGATAGAGACTCTGGTATAACTCTATGCCAAGGAAACTTACTTCCAGTAAGGAATAGGAGGTATAATGTTGGTGGCTATGAGTATCATGAAGGCTGAGCTTCTTCTGATTATACAGGAAGCTACTATGGAATCTGAGCCGGTCTATGGAAGTCCACAGAAGTAAAACTACAAAAGAACAAAAAAATCTTAACCTAATCTGCAGAGTCTTCTAAAGCAAAAAGAGCCTTAAATTTTAAACAGCCTCTCACTCAAAGAGAAACTCTGTGAAGTACCTACTCCCAGGAACTCCCTTTCGGCCCTAGGCCTGCTAGGGTTCAGCAGGCCCATAAATTGGCACTGTTGATATGACCTTTCCAGGCTATATGTCAACAAGAGATAACAACAAAGCTGAGAGCTTTGGTAGTACTCAAAGGAGATTTGAGGGACTTAAAACACTGCTAAATTTGGCAGCAAAAGTTCCTGTTCCTTGCAGTTGGAAAAGGAAATCTGTTAATAATAATTACACTTGTAGATAAGAAGCTACTCACTCTCTTTAGAAATAGATTAGAGTTGGGCACAGTGGTATATGCCTGTAATCCCAGCTACTTGGGAGGCTGAGGCAGGAGGATTGCAAGTTCAAGGTCAGCCTGGACAATTTAATGAGACCCTGTCTCAAAATAAAATAAAAAGGACTGGGGATATAGTTCAGTGGTAGAGTGCCATGAGTTTAATCCCCACTACTACAAAAAAAATAAAATAAAATAAAGAAATAGATTAGAACCCCCGTATCCTGATCCCCCACTCCTCAGGAGTGTCAGAGTAATCACCACTGGGCAAGTACCACCTAGGGCTGATATAAAATATAAGATGTTTCTTGGAGAGATAAAGTGCCAGGAGCCTGTCCAGATGTTGCTTACTGTCTTAGTCACAACTACTTGCCACTCTTCAATACCTAGACCTAAGTAACTGAGGTTAGTCTTAAACTCGTGAGACTCTTGCTTCAGCCTCCCAAATCACTGGGATTACAGGCATGTACCACCATGCCCAGTTAATACCTTCAACTTTCTAGAAGAAGAAACAAAGTTAGATAGAGAAGCTAAGTTATTTACCCCAATGTCAAACAGCAAGTCAGAGATAGAGCCAGAACTAAAATTCAGACCTATTGACTTACTGCTGTATGTCAGTGGAGAAAGTTCTAAGACGTAGAAATCACTAACAGCAGCAGCTATTAACATTTATTGAGAGCATATTTGGGTCCAGAACTAAGCTGAGTGATTTACATGAATTAAAAGTCATTTTACCCTTACAACAACCCTTTAGGATAAGTAAGATTATTACTCCCAATTTACAGATGAAGATATTGAGGCTTAAGAATTTAACTTGCCAGAAGTCTACAAAAGTAAGAAAAGCTAGACTATGAGACTATGAACTGCCAGAGCTGGCTGGAGAGCCTGTGCTCTACACTGGGTCTTGAAGGATACATGGGTAGTATTCACAGAAGCAAAGGTGATCCAGGTGCTGCAGGAAGAGGATGGCAAGTTCAAAGCCAGCTTCAGCAACTTAGGCCCTAAGCAATTAGCAAGACCCTGTCTCTAAATAAAAACACAAAAGAGGGCTGGGGATGTAACTCAGTGGTTAAGCACCGCTGGGTTCAATCCCAGGTACCAAAAAAAAAAAGAAGAAGAAGAAGAAGAAGAAGCAACAGCAGAGATGAGGAAGCCTACTAGGGAAAAGTCTGTGTCCAGAGCACTGAAAGCAGTGTACAGGGCCTCCGACACAAGGTTAAGGAGAACCTCAGGGGCCCTGCCTGGGCTGGCCAGCAGGCAAGAAGCAGTTCTGGAAGGGTCTCCCCTGCCTGTGGAGGGGAGTATCCTAGAGGAAGATGAAGTTGCACCTGTGAAGCAAGGTTGAGAAGAACTACTACAGAGACCCTCCTGGAATCTTCACAGAAAGAGGGACAAAATACAAAGTGTACCTGACTTCTATAAAGAACAATCTGGCTTGTTCTTATACAGTAATCCCACACTAACTGAAAGACATCAGCCCCTCTTGCTTTCAAAAGGCCACCCATTCTAAGTTGAAAATCATGAAAACATTGAGAATTTACCATGCTTCAGGCAATGAGCTATTTACATGTACCATTTCATTTAATCCTCACAACCTAAATACTATTATTACACCCCTTTTACAGATGCCTTAGATAAAACTGAGGCACAGAGAGATTAAATACATTGCCAAGGTCACAGAGATAGGTCAGATCCCTGAAGTCCAGCTCTTGATCACTGCACAGCACATAGCACATACAAACACTCGTGGTAAGTATAAATGGTTCCACCAGAGCTGCCAAAAGATAGCACTACACACTTACTGAGTATTGAGCAGTCAGTGATTATTTTGAACAAACAGAATGGGTTAATTCACTTAAAAATTATCTATAAAACTTAACTGTCAGAACTTCATAAGGTAGCCTGTGTTCTGAAATAGTAAGCACACCAAAATCCAGTCCTTCTCAGCTAGAGTTCTAAAAACTAGCTGACTTTAGAGGTTTTCCACACCGAAATTTTCCCTTTGCTATCCTCCCTCCCACACATCCTATCCTTTGACAATCTCAGAAAAACTCCAATGCAGGCCTAGAGCCCTAGAACCCTCACCCTCATATGTCCAGTCCTTTCACTGGCTCTCTTCCACTATTCAAACAGAGCTTTAAATCACAGTCTAAGAGTGGGACCCCTCCTCCTTTTTCCCAGCCTTTGAGAATGAGACGGTCATTAACCCTACCATCCAACCCCAGACTTCAGCAGGTCTATGTTTCTCCTCGCTTAATCACACTGACAGAGGCTCACATTGAAGGGGTTGGTCGTGGGGAAGAAATCAAGACATCTGGGTGTAATATATGTGGGAGGAAGTCCCACACTTGATATCTTTATGGATACTTCCCAGCTCTTGACCCAGTTACTGTATTTACTGACTTAATGGGTGAAGAGTCCAAGAGGACATACGTGGGCACCAGAGATGAGACTCTGAGCCCAAAAGCAAGTGAACACAGCTGTCAACCTCAATGCGAGCCACTCCACCTTCCCAGAACTTGTGAAGACCTGCACAACCCAGTCTCCTGGGGTCCCCTGGGGGCAGGCCTGTGATCTACTATACCATGAAGGCCTCCCAGGACAGTCCTTCCATCTTTCACCACCTGCTGCCCCTGAGAACTACCTTCTCTCCCACCCAGCGCCTCTCTCCTATTTCTTTCTAGTAGTCTTCCTCCTGCTCCAGATTTTATCTCCCACAACCCTCAGTTTATCTCATTTTCTTCTGGTTCAAACAGTCCCCCAACCACTTGTGCTGATTCCTATAAATCAATCTCCAGTTCACATACAAACCCCCTCAGTAATGACAAGGTCACACAGAAGAATCTGAATCTAAGAAACTGAAATGGTTTCATGACATATCCTTAGAAACAAGCCTGCTTTGGTTAAGGCAGCTTCTTACCCTAATTGCATATAATTCACCCTTTTATAGGGACAGTGAAATCAAATATTGAGGTAGTTTTCAGATGAGAAAAGCATTGTGATAGTTTCAACAGCTCCCCCAACAACACTATATTCACTATATTAGAGCCAAAGAAAATAAGAAAAGGGATCTTTGGAGAAATTCTCTAATAAGGTCGTCTAGACTCATTTAACACCCTTCTCTCCCCTCAAAACACACCTACAGATGAGTTTTCTAGGACCTATGGCCAGAAAATGAGACCCAGATTTTTTTCTATCAGCACAATATCATGTGGCCTGTTCCCCTAAGATAGAAGCACCCAGTATTTTCCCAATCCACCGAGTCAGAGACTCATGGTCCCTACCCTCTAACACAAAAGAGACACACAGAATCTCACCCACCCCCCACCCCTAGAAGAAGGCACACACTAATGCAAGTTTTCCCACAGGCTTTAAAGAGAAATCTCTGCGGACTATGCCAGATGGTATCCTCCCCCCAACCCCTTTCCATGCCCTCCTGGCCCCTTCTCCACTTTCCATGGTCTCTCTAACTCAAAGAACTCAATTATCTGCCTGTAGATTCCCCTCCCCCTTCCCAATCCTCCAGAATGGAACACAGACACACAGAAAGGAACAGATAGGACTCCGAAGGGCTGCTGCCTGCCCTCCTCCAGGCTCAGATATGTGGTGCCGCTGCTTGGCTGGCTCAGCAGACTCTCTTGGGCCCAATGTTGGAAATCAAGAGTCACCAGGGCAGTGACAGCTAACAGCTATATGAGAAGCGACAGGAAGGAAAATGTACTCTTCAGTCACTCATTCCCACTGCCCCACAGGGACTCAGACCCTCCCAGCTCCTCCAGGCACCAGGCCACCTCTCCCAAAGTAATTCTTAGAATCAGAGGCAATGGGGAGTGGGGCACAGCCTCTCTTAGATCTAGGCCAAAAGTGCAAATGATACTTGGATTTGGGGGTGCCTTCCTGAAATTGCTCATTCCAGGGACAGAAGTAGAGCCAGCAGAACTGAGGATGCCCTTAGTCTGTGCTCCAAGATATTTCAAAGATTCAACTTCCTTGGGTGACTGATTATTCTAATTTTAGAGAGAGGGAACCCAAGGGGAAAGAATATAGGCAGGGAGCAGTGGAGGAGAGAGGGAGTGAGAACAGGAATGTTACTTTTTAATCCTTAAGGAACATAGAGGGATCCAATTTGTGACTCAGCTCTGGGAAGTTGGACTGATGAGGAGTGGGGAACAAATGCAGGGCAATCCAAGCTGTGGACAATTTCTCCTTCAGAACTTAAGAAGCTATTGTAATGTGACTCACCTGGAAAGAAAGTTCTGTGGGTTAAAAAAAAAAAAAAAAGCCTACTCTTGATTCTTCTCAGGCTTCGTCCCAGACACCATTCCAGGGCATAATTGGCGTGTTTTCCCTGTCCCTCAGTAAAGGGTTAAGGGTGCAGGCGGGGTGCCTTCTATGCTATACGCCCTGTAGGTTCATGGAGGACAGGTCCCGTGTGCCCTTCCCTGGAGTCTCCCTCCTCTGCTATTCCATTCTTTGGCACAGTCCCATAACATATCAAGTATCTGCCCTTGGAGTTCCCACTTCCTTGTTTTTCTTTTTGGTTTCCCCCTAGATATAGCCTTACAAGTTCCTGAACGAGCTGCCCAGCTCCTAAGAAGGCTTTCAGAGTAATAAAACTTCTACCAGATAGAAGCCTACCTTTTAAACCCAGAACAGAGGAGAAAGGTCCCCTGCCCACTCAAGATAAGTTTTTCCAGCAAAACCTAGCAGGACAAAGAAGCAAGACCTGGCACAGACAGTGGCCTCTCCTCTAACTACCAAAGTGCATGACACCATAACTGCAGGGAGCTGTGGCATATTGGAAAAGCAAAGGGTCACTTGGAATCCCTCTCCTCTGTACTAAAACACACAAGCTGAGTGGCCTCCGGAAAGCTTCACTGTGGAAGGGTCATTTATGAAGTCCAAAGTCTATAAGGAAGGAATATCATGAATATTAAACTTCCCAACCTAAAGAAACCACTATTTGTTTTCTTACAAAGCTGGAAGATTTTTAAGGTTTTTCTCATTTTGATTTATAAATGCAGAAGAGTAGAAGATACTTTATAAATGGTAGAACCAGAACAGAGAAGGAAAATGAATTTCCAGAAGATGGGGACCATTCCTCAAGCTTTAATTCACAATGTAGGACTTTACTTGTTTAAAACAAGTTACTTTCAAGGTAACTATCCCATTAGCTCCTCCCAAAAGTCCTGTGGTTATTATCATTGTTTCTGTCTCACAGTTAATAATCTGAAGCTTGCATTAGTTAAGATGCTTGCCCACAGTGACCAAACTAGCAAGCAACAGAACCTGGCCATGGAATCAGCTCCTCTAACTCCAAATTCATTTTTCCTCTCTGTTACATCAAAAGAAAGAGCACCAGCTCCTTGAAACCCGCTGCTAGTCCTCGTCACAAATGCAAGGATGGTAAAACTGGAGCAGCCCTAACTATACCTCCATGAGTCGAGAAGACCTGAGATTCTAGACTTACATTGTGCCTGAAGAAACCACTGGAATCAGAGACCTCCTCCCCACATCACCTATTTTGCATCTCATCTAATAGTGCTAAGCCACATCCTCCAGCAAAACACTTTCAATCAAGCAGAGAAGTACAGTAAGAGAAGGAATTTCTAAAGAAGTGGCCCATCTGAAGTCCAGGGCCATTGAGTTCACCCTTGTGGACCCTCAGGCCAAAACACTGATGCATACATGTACACATTCGGGGAGCGAGAATCAGAGACATGGCCAGTGCTTGCATTGGCAAGCTGACCCGAAGTTAATCAGAAGGCCCCCTCATTGTTCTCCAGAATACAAAAGACATTCTGTTCAGAAAGTTCAAGAAGAAAAACTGGAGAGCCAGGAAAGCAGCTGTTCCCTTGTCCCACTGAGAAACCAAAAGCATCCACGAAGTTTCCTGAGGCCAAGGAGTAAGTTTAAGATAGAACATGGCTGTGGTGGAAGGACATCTCTTGATGGGTCTCTCCTGCACGGAGTAACCGCAGCATTCATGCTCCTAACAATATTACTGACCACCTAACTACCTCATCATCTTTCTGAGCTCACCACACACCACTCCTCCAAGTCAGAACAGTTTTACCAATTTGCAGGGCAATCAAAGTAGAAGGAGTACACAACTCGGACACTGTGTGCCCTGAGATTTGATTACAATATTAGTTAAAGGAATCTGAGAGCTCATGCTGCAACATCTGGATAAAACACCTCTTTGGAAGTCCCCCAACCCCAGGGTAGCCCTCTCCTCACAACTCAGGAAAGCCTGTGACTCAATCTATTAACAATCAAAGTAGAGAGAGAGCAGGCGCAAGGTCAGATATAAGGAATGACAATATCTCCATCCCAATGACTGTTCCAGAGGGACCTGGAACTCACTGCAGCCTCCTCTCTGAGTTTAAATCAGTCTTTTCTGTTGTTGCTACAGGTCAGACATAGTTAGCACCAAGGGACAAAACAGACTGTGTCCACTAGAATGAACCAAAGCCACTCAAAAGACACTGGAATCTCCATGTAAAAACTGCAGACAGTGCTGGAGTAGTGAGAATTAATTTTTTCTATATAAAAGAACCTTCCTGTAAAAATATCCTGTGGCTTTGTGCTAAATAAAAGAGTGAAGCCTTAACACCTCAGATTCAGCAAAAATGAGATCAGCTAGATTTGCAAAGTCAAGAAAATTGGCTGTTTCCCTCCTGCTCAAGCTAATAGAATCCAACTGTTGGAGCATGACATCATTCCAGAGCCCCAAACCCTGAGCAGGGAGTACAGACACTCGCCTGCCTCCCAGAAAACAGCCAAAGACCAGAGCCAGGAAAAGAGGAGAGCAATCGGAGCCCGAGCTGCCCTTACCTGAAAGTCCTGGTACTTTCCTGCCCACTCCATTCTCAGCAGAGTCTGGCTCACACCCTTGTGGGTTAGGGAGCTCAGGGCCCCAAATCCACTGCCTTAAACTCCAATACCTGCTGTGAGCTTTCCACAGCTTCTTCCTCTGACCTTTAGTGGCGCTCCTTCCAGCCAAGTGAGCAGAGCGCGGCTAGCCGGCCAGGCGGGTTGTCATGGAGACCCTGTCCTCTGGTCCGGCGGCGCGCACGGCACGGCACGCTCTCACTCTGCCGCCAGCGAGCACGCGCACACACGCATTCTCTCTGTCTCTCTCTCTGTCTCTCTTCTCTCTGTCTCTCTTCTCTCTTCTCTCTTCTCTCTTCTCTCTTCTCTCTTCTCTCTTCTCTCTTCTCTCTCTCTCTCTCTCTCTCTCTCTCTCTCTCTCTCTCTCTCTTTCTCTCTCTCTCTCTCTCACACACACACACACACACACACTCAGTTCTGGGAGACTTTCATGAAGCAGAGCTGCCTTCTGATCAGCTCAGCTTTTGCACGCATTCCACTCCTCCTACCTCCCTTCCGGTTAAGCGAGGCTCTTCACTGTTCCTGGGAACTTGTTTGAATAGCTCAGAGAGAAGGGAGAACACAGCCAGTGGACCTGTTTTCCTCTCCTCCAGTGTCACAGTTTTTGTAACTTGGAAGAATCCCCGCCAGCGGGGAGGGAGTTAGCTGGAGCGCTTGGAGGGGAAGCAAGCCCTTCCTGTGGGTTGTGGAGCTTGGGGAGGAGGGACCCTGATGCACTGCCTTGACTTGTTTGTGTACTTGGGATTTTCCCGGTCGCTGGGGCGGAAATGCACTCACATCTCAGGAGCTCGCCTGGACTGGCCTCTCTGCTTACCTTGCTGCCCGTCCAGGTCGTGGAGATGGCTTTAACCAGTACAGGGACCCATGGTACTAGTGCAGGTGCCTAAGCACTCTCTCATCTTCCTGCAATGGAGAGGAAACACACTAGGTCAGGATAAGGAGTCCTGGGCATGTCCAGAGTCATAGCCAGGGCAACAAACATGATACAAACACAGCCTTCTCTCTCTGCCCTGCACAGAACCTGCAGCTGAAGTCTAGGCTACCTGTGGGCGGCTATCCAAAAGCTAGCTCAATGCCTGGGACACAGCAAAACCTCTAAGTTTAGTGGCACATGTGTACACTCCTGGTGTAAAACCCTTTTACATTTATTATTTTGTTTGATCCTCAAAATCTTTTGAAATGCACTGGACAGATAAGTGTATGACCATTTTATAGATGGGAAAACTGAGGTTCAGAGAAATCAGATGTTCAATCCACAGTCCACAGCTAGTTAGGCAAAGAACTAACAGTAGAGACCAGTCAAGTGCCCCAGCCCTAGTCCAGTATACTTTCCATCAAAGTACACTGCTACCAGATCTTGAAAACTAGCTAAGTTTTCTGATAACCAGTTATGTGTTCCCAGAAGAGGGGGGAGAATCTTTCCAAGTCCTAGTGAGGTCGGCTTAACTACCAACCTTTTAGCCTAAAGAAGTTATGATAGGATTCATGAGATGTAGAACATTCTGATGCACAGACTGGAGGGAAAATATCCTGTCCTATGGCTACACATTACTTTACACTTTTCCAAAATACTCTCATAAATCTCAGTTCATTTGTATTTACTCAACATGATAGGCCTGAAAGTTAGGACTAATACTATTATACTGATTCAACAAATTTTTAATATATCTAAAACAAAACTAAAATTACATGCCCCATGTCACAGAACCAGGAAATAATAGATCTAAAAACAGTACCCATGGGCTGGGGTTGTGGCTCAATGGTAGAGAGCTCGCCTAGCACATGCAAGGCGCTGGGTTGAATCCGCAGCACCACATAAAAATAAATAAATAAAGGTATTGTGTCCAACTACAATTAAAAAAATACTTTCAAAAAAAAGTGCCCAAAGCTTTCAGCTATCTAGCATTTGTTAAGCAGAGCAGGGGTCAGAAGACACTGGCAGTGCCTGACTCCACCACTCATCAGCCACCTGCTACTGGGCAAGACACCTGACCTCCCGGTTTCCACCTATATGTCCTATCAACTAAGCAACTAACAGGGCAGGGATGGGCATCAAGAAACATGCTGTACCTCAAAGCACCCTCCTTAAGTCATTGATCTCAGCAGCTCCTCATCAAAAACAAGCAAAAACCACTGGTGGTATTCCCTTAGACGAGGACACTGAGGCTCAACGAGGACATTTTCCTATGCTTGTTATGCTTTCTGAAACAATGTTAACGATGGAATGTTAATATCAAAATCCCTTGCAGAATCCTTCTGGGGAATTGAACCCAGGACCTCACATATGCTAGGTAAGTGCTCGTCTCCTGAGCTATATTCAGCCCTCCTTGTGATTTTGATTAATCTCCAGTATACTGCAAAATCCTCAAATCAATATCTGGATTGACTTGAGTTTAAAATGTAAAGAAATTAAGGAAGGAGAATTGCCATAAAATCCAACAGGAAATGACAGGCTGGCACAGATCCAAAATGGGGGGTACTATTGCTTTAGTGAGACATTCAGAGTTTCAAAGGAGGTGTACCCAATTAACTCACTATAAATACCATCTTATCCTGGTACACTGGCTCATGCCTATGATCCCAGTAACTCAGCAGACTGGGACAGGAGGACTACAGGTTCAAGTTCAGCCTCAGCACTTGGCGAGACCATGTCTCAAAGTGAAAAATAAAAAGGGCTGAGGCTGGGCTGGGGTTGTGGCTCAGTGCTGGCATGCTCACCTAGCTCACATGAGGCACTGAGTTCGATCCTCAGCACCACATAAAAAAATGAAATAAAGATTGTGTGTCCACCTATAACTAAAAAATAATTTTAAAAAAAAGGCTGAGGCTACAGCTCAGAGGTAGAAACCCTTGGGTTCAATCCCCAGGACTGCAAAAATAAAAAATAAAATAACCAATACCCAGTCCAGCTCAGAAACCCCTCATGGGCCCTTAGGTCCCAAGTCTACAAAGGAAGACAAAATGTAAGGACAAGTGTAACATCATTAAATCTTCAAATTGTTCCCTCTTCCCATGCCCAACAAGCATCCCTCTGATCTTCTTCTGATCCAGAAAACACACATTGCACTAGCCCAGTCTCCATACTGAAAACCAAAAGGTGATCCTACCCATTTCTACAATAAGATTAAAATTCACATTATAAAGTTAGACTAAATATCATTTATTGAGCTCCTACCATGTGTCAGGCATTCTTTTAAGTAGGGGTCAGGAGTAAATCCTGAGTACTAAAAATGATAAAAGTAATCCAAACTCAAAAAGTCCTCAAAACCAGACACACAACGCAGGCCATACTCCCCCTAGTGGCATGCTGGATTTATAGAGGTTAATAAGGGCCTTGTCCTGGAAAGTGACAAAGGGCCCCAAGACAGGGCCCTAGAACTAAAATCCTTGTTTAGGTGCATTATTATGTATGAGCTCCTTGAGCTGGCAGATCCAGAGGCCAGTTGCTTCTCTCTGCTGCTCTGCAAGGCCGAATTCAGATCAATCCTGCTTGACCTTCCTGAAGATAAGAATTTTACAGGCTTATGCTGTCTACTATCTGTTAAGAGATCCATATACACACTGGAGCCAGAAAATGGGAGACGTCCTCCAATCTCCCTAACTCTTTCTCCCCACACCCAACCTATTTACCAGTTCCAAATAATTCTACTTCCAAAATATATCTATTATCTGTCCATTTTTCTCCACGAATATTGCTGTCTCTCCCCTTATTACTACAAAAACCTTCTAATGGTCCCAGCTTCCACTCCTACCCTCTCTGAGAATATAGAAAAAAATAAACTCAGTTTCTCCCATACTCTCACTCCACAATTAACACAAAAGAGTTCCATGACAGCTATGTAGGGGTTTTCTCCCCATACATCAAGCAAGTTATCAGTTTTGCAGTGGATACCCACTAGATGTCCTCTAGTTCAATTCTGGCACTATCAACCGACAACATCGGAACCCACAGGTTGAGGGCTCAGTCTCCAAGACTGCCTCCCCCATTTCATATACCCAAATGAAAGCCCCAGTTTGTTTTATCTGTACTTCTGACCAACCACCTATAAATCTGAAGTTTTGACAATCCCCTCCTTGGATTCAATTAATTTGCTAGAGTGGCTCACAGAAATCCAGGAAACATATGTTTACTGGTTTCTTATAAAAGATATTAAAAAGGATACATATGAACACCAGATGAAGAGATCAATAGGGCAATGTATGGGGATAGACACACAGAGCTTCCACACTCTGTAGGCTGCCAACCTTCGGAAACTTCCCGGTGTGTGGCTCTTTCAAAGCTCTCCAAACTAGTCCTTTTGGGTAGCTTCATTACACAGGCACAATTAATTATATCACTGACTTCTGGTGACCAATTTATTAACCTCACCCCCTCTCCCTCCCCAGAGGTTGGAGAGGGAGACTAAAAAGTACCAGCCCTCTAATCACATGGTCGGTTCCTCTGACAACCAGCGCCCATCCTGAGGCTATCCAGAAACCCCCAGCTATCAGTCAACTCAATAGCATACAAAAAAAGACAGTTACCACTTTAGAGAGTCCAAGGATTTTAGGAGTTATATGCCAGGAAACAGGAGGAAGATCAAATATATATTTCACAATATCACATTCTCACAAATCCTTTCTCCACAGAGTTATCTGAATCACCTTTTTACACAAATCATGTCACTTCCTGCTTAACACCCTTCAGTGGTTTCCCACTAAGGATAAATCTAAGTTCCTACCAAGACCTACAAGGCCTAGCATGATTCTCCTTTTGCCACCTCTCAGATAACTTCCTGCCCTTCCCCCTCAATGCACTAGCCACACAGAATGTCTTTTAGTTCTCTAAAGGTAACAGATTTTTTTTCCAGGTTTTGCATTGCCTGAGACACTCAACAGTCCCACAATTTTTGCCTGAATAACTCTTACTCTCTTTGTCTCAACTTGACTCTCTCATCTTGACTTCCATGATCCTCCAGTCTAAATGAGGTTCCTTGTATTTATCCTTCAAAGTACTCACCATGATTTTTTTTTTAAGCATCCCAAACCGGTTTATTTTAGAATCCCCAAAAAACAAAAACTGAGACAGATTATGGAGAACTCAGAGCAAATGCCAAGCGGCCTGTTCCCTAGGCTCTGAATAGCATTTGCACTCGGCAGCTATAATTTCTTTGTTAACAAGCAAATTCTCCCATTTCTCTGGGTGGCTTCTTTTTTTTTTTTTTGCTCTGTGACCTAATTTTAGATTTTTTTATTTTATTTTATTTTATTGGTTATTCAAAAACATTACAAAGATTGCAGAATCACATCGGTTACATATCCACATTTTTACATAATGCCATAATAGTAACTGTTGTATTCTGCTACCTTTCCTATCCTCTACTATCCCCCCTCCCCTCCCCTCCCATCTTCTCTCTCTACCCCATCTACTGTAATTCATTTCTCTCCTTATTTTTTTTCCCATTCCCCTCACAACCTCTTATATGTAATTTTGTATAACAATGAGGGTCTCCTTCCATTTCCATGCAATTTCCCTTTTCTCTCCCTTTCCCTCCCACCTCATGACTCTATTTAATATTAATCTTTTCCTCCTGCTCTTCCTCCCTGCTCTGTTCTTGGTTGCTCTCATTATATCAAAGAAGACATTTGGCATTTGTTTTTTAGGGATTGGCTAGCTTCACTTAGCATAATCTGCTCTAATGTCATCCATTTCCCTGCAAATTCCATGATTTTGTCATTTTTTAGTGCTGCGTAGTACTCCATTGTGTATAAATGCCACATTTTTTTTATCCATTCATCTATTGAAGGGCATCGGGGTTGGTTCCACAGTCTAGCTATTGTGAATTGTGCTGCTATGAACATCGATGTGGCAGTATCTCTGTAGTACGCTCTTTTAAGGTCTTCAAGGAATAGTCCAAGAAGGGCAATAGCAGGGTCAAATGGTGGTTCCATTCCCAGCTTTCCCAGGAATCTCCATACTGCTTTCCATATTGGCCGCACCAATTGGCAGTCCCACCAGCAATGTACAAGAGTACCCTTTTCCCCACATCCTCGCCAGCACTTGTTGTTGTTTGACTTCATAATGGCTGCCAATCTTACTGGAGTGAGATGGTATCTTAGGGTGGTTTTGATTTGCATTTCTCTGACTGCTAGAGATTCACCATGATTTGTAATCACGCATTTGTATAATTATTTGCTTAATGCCAGTCTTCCCCCATGAGTTCCTTGGGTGCAGGAACCTGGATTATTTTGCTAATCACCACAGTCTCTACCGTTAGTATAGGATCCAGCTCACAGTAAACACTCAATAAATTCTGCTGAATGAATGCAAAAATAACATTTATTCCTGTTCTACCAGAAGGAGAAACTCAGAACAGCTATTTTATGACACTCATTGTAGCTTTTCATAGACTTACAAACTATAATTACATCTCTTTTCCTCATGTGCCTTGCCTGTGGGCTCAACCAAAAATTCCTGTAAAGTCTCCCTGTGGTTTGTTTCCCAGAACTTTCCCTGTAAGGTCACTCTCCTGGGGAAACAATCCAGAGTTTTACAGCCTCTCCCACTACTAGAGTGCCCACTCACAGTCCTTCTACCACCACTGTGTTATTGCCAAACCAAGCGGGCTGCAGGAATGACCCAGCTCCCACGATGGCAGGGTTCTCTGGGGTCAGTTCCACTTGGAGACAAAACACTGTCTCTTACCTCTACTGTACATAGAAAAAAATTGTTCTAGGCTGGCAAAAATCACATTTTTACTAAAAATAACTCTTATGTTTTATAATTAGAGATGGATATAAAATGAGTTTGAAAAAAAGGGTTCCATTACTGGGCTGGGGATGTGGCTCAAGCAGTAGCGCGCTCGCCTGGCATGCATGCGGCCCAGGTTCGATCCTCAGCACCACATACAAACAAAGATGTTGTGTCCACCAAAAACTAAAAAAAATAAATAAATATTAAAATTCTCTCTCTCTCTCTCTCTCTCTCTCTCTCTCTCTCTCTCTCTCTCCCTCCCTCCCTCCCTCCCTCCCTCCCTCCCTTTTAAAAAAAAGGGGGGTCCATTACTAAAAAAACAAAATGCTGAAAATTACTGTATGGGGGGAAAGTAACAAAGGTCTAAACATCAGCAACTATAGTGTGATTAAGTACAGCCTCTCTTGAACTACATACATCACCTCCAAAATCTAAAATCCTGTTTGGCTTCATTTCCTACCCACACCTCTGCTGCTGCCATCCCCCATTATAGGTACAACCATGGCACACCACAGCACATTGCCTGGTGCTCCAAAAACTGCCTGTATCTCCCTCCCAGCACTGTTCATACTGTTACCTTCAGCTGGTGCCTCTCCTCCCCCCACTAACAAAATTGAACTCACTTCCAGGAGCAACACAGTTAGCACCTCCTCTGTAAACTATTCCTTGGTCTTGTGGAGGAATCTGTTTGCCTCTTCTGCTAGCCCAGATGCCTCTATTATAGTGTGTGAAGCACTTTGTCACTGCTTCTTGCACACCTGTCCCCCACACACCCGAGCCTCTCCAGATGTGTGTGTGGATGTTAGTATTTCACTTACTATGGCAGTCAACATGCATGAAATGAATGAATCGTTGAAAAGACTCCCCAGACAGAAACAGCTGTTCTCTCCATAGGACAAGGGAATTTTAGTGGATGGGCTTACATTGTAAAAAGAGAATATGTACATATACACATAAATGTTATCATACGCAAAATACATCTATTCTATATGATAATCAGAGTCCAGGTTAGATCACTTGAATTTATAGTATTTTCTTGTCTCTTTAAAAACAACTAAAATTTTGAACCTAAAAACACAGGAACAAAGTAAATCTTTTAAAGTCACTCCTTACTTTAGGATAAAAAGAACTGTGGTTTTAATATTGCTAGTTGGAGCCTAAAAGATCTGAATGGTCTAACTTTTGGTTTTGTTTGTTATGAGAAATTGAACCCACGGATGTTTTACCACTGAGCCACATCCCCAGTTCTTTTTATTTTTTATTTTTAGACAGGGTCTCACTAAGTTGCCTTGAACTTATGATCCTCCTGCTTCAGCCTCTGGAGTCACTGGGATTACAGATGTGTGCCAACACACCCAACTTAAATTATCTAATTTCAGATGCTCTGGAGATCCCAGAACCCAAGGCCTACCAGATTGGGGTCCAGCAGCATCTCCATTGAGGACCAGATTGTTCTACCCAATTTCACAGGGAACCAGGCATGTGTCCCCACCACCACCACCACCACCAATCCAATTCTACCTTAGACTCTGGTGACCACTTACAGAAAAGCCCTTAAGGACGTCACATTTTCCATTTTTCTACCTGTGAGTGGCAATGTGCTAAGGAGAACAAAATTTTAAATCTAGTCGGCAGACTAGAGCCCAGTTCTAGCTTACAGCCTTCTGATGTGGTGAGATTCTGAACAATTTCCTATCTCCCTGAGGGCCTCTGCTTTTCCCTTCACAAATCAGATGACTGTATTCTCTTTCAAGGGTTCTTCTAGCTTCAATGTTCTATTGCAGTCACCAGTCCTACTGCCTTCTGAGTAAGTTCAAGCAGCAGAAAGACTTCTCACTTTCAGGGAGTATAGAGTCTATATCTAACCCTTTTAGCAAAGCCCCTGGTGTGGGGCTCTGGAGTCATCTGCCTGGGATAAGAGAGAAGACCATCACCAATAAAAGGCAATCTTTCCTGAAGGAAAAGGTAGGAGAGTCAGGCTGCCTGCCTACATAAGACTGCAGAGAAATTAAAGGCACCAAACACAGAATGGGGAAACAAGGAAATGGCCTGGGATGTGTGTGGAAGAGGACTGAGGCTCTATGGGATTCTCTCCAGTTATCAGTCTCAAAGTCACCTGTACAGAGCAGGAGAATTGGCAGTATCTGTAAGTTCTCTTAAAAGACAATCTGTCTACTGCAAATCAAGCAACCTCTACTAGAACATTGAGATCAACAAAATAAATGACTCCCTCCAAGTAACAATTCCAGTCTCCTTTGCCCAGAAGGAGTTGTATCTGGTAGAACACCAGTGTGCTGACCAATGCTACATATAACTTGCTGTATAGCCTTCCTAGGAAAACAGAAAAATATCCATTATGCCTGACATTTTATAATAGGAAATTTTCGCAGGTCCTTAGTCATGCCCTAAACCTCCTGCCAGGCACCTATCCCCACTTCACCCCACCCTCAGGCCTAGAACTACAGAAGTATAGAATTCAACCTAGATTGCCCCATGGCCAATGGTGAAGCAATTAGGAAAGCTGAGCCTACTCTCCTCAAGTCTGCCAGTCTGCCAGTCTGCCAGCCCCAGTTCAACTCTACTAAGTTCACAACCCTCAATATGAAGCTCATGGTTCAGATCCCCAGGACACAGGTGCTCAGAGGCTTGATCCAGTCTCTTGGAATATCTATCACAAGGCTTACAGATGATGTTTGTAATTTCCTGAGAGCTCTCATATCCACAAGCTCCTTACCAATGTCCCTTAATAAGTCACAGCAATTTGGGGGATTGAACCCAGGGACACCCTACCACCACACTACACCCTTAACCTTTTTATTTTGGTACAGGATCTCACTAAGTTGGTCTCAGCCTCACTGAGTTGCTGAGGCTGGCCTCAAACTTGCGATAATCCTGACTCAACCTTCCAAGTTGCAAGGTTTACAAGCATGCACCATATGCCCAGCCAATTCCAGCATTCTAACACTGTACACATAAACAGTCTTTGAAGCCCAACAAGACTAGACCACAAAGGCAATATCCCAGACCCCCCACTGACAGCACCATTTTGTTCTTTTAAAATGGGCTTTACAAGCTGACCTGGTCTAGAACTGTGAGCTCAACCAAAATCCTAACCTGTTGTGACTGAGCTTCAGGGAGAAGCAGGGTATAAAGTGAAGGCAAGGGAAGAGGTAGGAGGAAAAGAGGACTCAGACTGCTTTCCCATGATCTAATCAAGAAATGCCTTGAGCCCAGAAAGAAGTACCACTAGGCATAAGACCTGGGCAATGTTGTAAAGTGTCACCTCCTCTGTGCAATTTCCCTGAATTTCCTGGCTGCACTGGATTCTTATCCCCACCCCAGTGCTCCTGAAACCAGCAGTTTGCCACTCCAGTGTCAACGGCACCTTGCTGCCTCGTGACTTAATACACCAAGGCTTTCCTGACAGCCTGAAGTATTCTACAGAGCAAGAAACTTGTCTTAACTCTGAGTTCTAGTTTAAAAAGTGGATCCTCTTTCCAGAGACCTGCCTCCTTGGTCTCAAACTGAGGAAAACATTCCAATTGGGGTTTGGGAGAAGATTTAAAATTGTCATTCAGTTGCAGAATAGTGTCTACAATAAGTGACAAGGACTTGGAGAAGCACTGATCACTGGAAATTATATAATACATACTTTTTTTTTCTTTTGGTGGCAGTAGATCATATTATGATAGTACTTTTCATTGATAATTTAGATAAGACATGCTTTATCAAATCTGCATGTGACAAATTAATTAGGAGGGACAATTAATATAGTAGGGATAATCAAGCAAAAGGCTTCCACAAACTGGAAACATAAATTAAATATAACAAGATGAATCCTTTGAAAGAGAAACTAAGAAAACTATCTCATTTACAATAGCCTCAAAAAAAAAAAAATACTGGGGCTGGGGATGTGGCTCAAGTGGTAGCGCGCTCGCCTGGCATGTGGCGGCCCGGGTTCGATTCTCAGCACCACACACCAACAAAGATGTTGTGTCCGCCGAGAACTAAAAAATAAATATTGAAAATTCTCTCTCTCCTCTCTCACTCTCTCTTTAAAAAAAAAATACTTGGGAATCAACAAAAGAGGTGAAAGACCTCTATAATAAAAACTACAGAACACTAAAGAAAGAAATTAAAGAAGACCTTAGAAGATGGAAAGATCTCCCTTGATCTTAGATAGACAGAATTAATATTGTCAAAATGACCATACTCCCCAAAAGCACTATACAGATTTAATGCAATTCCAATCAAAATCCAAATGACATTCCTCATAGAAATAGAAAAAACAATCATGAAATTCATCTGGAAAAATAAGAGACACAGAATAGCCAAAGCAATCCTTAGCACCTGCACTGAAAAACATCCCAATACCAGACCTTAAACTTTACTACAGAGCAATAGTAACAAAAATGGCACACAGTTATTTTATACTAACAAAGGTGCCAAAAAAAGCCTCTTTTCTACAATATATGTTTTTGGTGCTGGGAAAACTGGAAATCCATATGTAACAAAATGAAATTAAACCCCTATCTCTCACAATGTACAAAATTCAACTCAAAGTGGATCAAGGACCTAGGAATTAGACTAGAGACCCTGTGTCTAATAGAAGAAAAAGTAGGCCCAAATCTTCATCATGTCGGATTAGGCCCCTAATTCCTTAACAAGACTCCTAAAGCACAAGAAATAAAATCAAGAATCAATAAATAGGATAGTTCCAAACTGAAAAGCTTCTTCTCAGCAAAAGAAACAATCAGTGAGGTGAATAGAGAGCCTACAGAATGGGAGCAAATTTTTACTACACGCACTTCAGATAGAGCACTAATCTCCAGGATGTATAAAGAATTAAAAAAAAAAAAACTTAATACTAAGAAAACAAATAACCCAATCAATAAATGGGCTAAGGAACTGAATAAACATTTCTCGAAGAAGATATACAATCCATCAACAAATATATGAAAAATGTTCAACATCTCTAGCAATTAGAGAAATGCAAATCAAAACTACTCTAAGATATCATCTCACTCAAGTCAGAATGGCAGTTATTAGGAATATAAGCAACAGTACGTGTTAGCGAGGATGTGGGGAAAAAAAGGCACACTCTTATACTGCCAGTGGGACTGCAAATTGGTGAGCCAATCTGGAAAGCAATATGGAGATTCCTTAGAAAACTTGGAATGGAACCACCTTGACCCAGCTATCCCACTCCTCAGTTTATACCCAAAGGACTTAAAAACAGCATACTATAGTGATGAAGCCACAACAATGTTTATAGCAGCACAATTCACAATACTAAATTGTGGAACCAACCTAGAGATCCTTCAATAGATGAATGGATAAAGAAACTGTGGTATATATACACATTAGAATACTCAGCCTTAAAACAAAATAAAATCACAGCATTTGCAGGTAAATGGATGGAATTGGAGAATATCATGCTAGGTAAAGTAAGCCAATCCCCAAAAAACAAATGCCAGATGTTTTCTCTGATAAGTGGATGCTGATCCATAATGAGGATGGGGGGGGGAGCATGGGAGGAATGAAGGAACTTTGGGTACAGCAAAGCAGAGGGAGGAGAAGGGAGGGGGCGTGGAGGTAGGAAAGATGGTGGAACGAGATGGACATCATTACCCTAGGTATATGTATGAAGACACGAATGCTGTGACTCTACTTTGTATACAACCAGAGAAATAAAAAGTTGTGCTCCATTTGTGTACTATGAACTGAAATGCATTCTGCTGTCATGTGTAACAAATTATAACAAATAAATTAATTAATTTTAAAATCATTTATGTATTTACTGTGGTGCTACAGATCAAACCCAGGGTTCTCAGCATGCTAAGCACTGTTCTACCAGTGAGTTGCAATCCTAGCCCACATGATAAAATTTTTCTTTTATTTTATTTTGGTGGTGCCAGGGATCAAACCCAGAGCCACATTCATGCTAGGCAAGCACTCTACCACAGAGCCACATCCCTGAACCCCAAGGTCAATTTTTTTTTTTTTGAGAGAGAAACAAAGAGAAAATTTTTTAACGTTTGTTTTTTAGTTTTCGGTGGACACAACATCTTTATTTCATTTTTATGTGGTGCTGAGGATCAAACCCAGCGCCCCGCACATGCCAGGTGAGCACGCTACTGCTTAAGCCACATCCCCAGGCCCTCAAGGTGAATTTTTTAATGGGCAAATAATAATTGTTTGCTTAAGATTAGGGGAAAAACTGTATGACAACAGAACAAAGATGGTATAAGTGAAAAAGAGCTGAGGAAATGTTCAATATGAGTCAACTTTAGGGAGTCAATGTGATATTGAATTTAAATGGCTGAAATACAGAGCCCAGATAAAATGAGGTCCATGTTCTAGTTAGAACAAAATGTTTCTAGGAGACTCACACTAAACTTACAGATCCAGGGGTAAATGGAGTCTTGAATAACATTTCAGGCAAGTAGACTAAAAGAAAAAAAGTGGAAATCCAAGAGCGTGGAGTCCCTTAAACTGAGCAATAACATAGCATGTCTAGTTCTTAAGGCCGTTAAGTCTTCCTACAGAACAGAAAGGTAAAAAACCACAACTTTTGTCCCTATGTAGTCATCTCTGGGGAAACTTGTGACTAAGCAACATGAAGGACACCCACAGAGGCCAGGCACAATGGCACATACCTGTTAATCCCAGAAGGTAAATTGCAGGTTCAAGGCCAGCCAAGTGAGATCCTATCTCAAAAAATAAAAATGGGAAAAGGGGTCTTGGGGATGTAGCTCAGTGGTAGAGCAATTTGCCTGGCATATGTGAGGCCATGAGTTCAATCCCCAATGTGAAAAAAAAAAAAATGCTCACAGAAAAAAGGGACAGCTGAGCTCTATCCCTCCTGCTAACATCAAAACCTCCCAACTGGGACTCTGACCTTTAAAGTTTTAGCACAAACACTAAGCAGCTCAGGAATCCAAACAATTTGTACCCACCATTTCCCCCAACTACAGTTTACTATGATCAGAATTACCAAGTTTTATTTTTAACTGTCAAAGTTGAATGAGTTTGTAGGGATCTTTAGATAGCCTTCTATACTAAGCTGTCACCCAACAGCCCTTTACGAGCAGGGATGTGAATTTGAATGCTGTGTCTGAAACACTAGATGGTAGGAATGCAGCCCTCCAGCTTCTTCAGGCACCGCTGGGATATGAACAAACCAGCCTATAACAGGAAACTCCGATGCTCTTCTACTGATTTAGGAAGAGAAAAAAGCAGTAGTCCCTCAAAAGCCAGCTCTATCCTAGACATGAAAGATGGCTCAGGTTAAATATTATATATGTAATTTTTCTTTCTTTTTTTGTGGTGCTAGAATCGAACCCAAGGCCTCTCACATGATAGGCAAGCACTCTACTGCTGAGTTATTTCCCCATCCTGAGTGTTACACTAAATGAATTTCAAAATCCTATGGAAGATGCCATTAAAAAAAAAAATCCCACTTTCCCCCAAGATTAGAAGCATAAAAGTTTCTAATCTATGCAATGATTAGCTCCTTTTTTAACAATGCAGGGTATAGATCTAGTTTGCCTTTTGTGTAAAAAGAGGTGCTTATAAATGCTTGTTCACTTAAGAGATCAACACAGAGAAACTTAAACAATAGAGGAAAAACCTGAGACTCCAAGATGCAAGGAAGGGAAAATGGGTAAGATGATGAGAGGAAAGCCAGAGGAGTGTAAAGGAAGAAGAGAGAGTAATTTAAGATCCTGAAGGATAGAAACAGAAGGAAGCTTGTTTGGAAGTCTGAGAATAGCAAATTTGGGAGGATTCCTGAGCATTCATTACTCCCAGGGACATCAAAGAACATAGTTCAGAACCACTTAGTGTTTTGAAGAAAAGAAATAATTCAGAAAATCCTTTATTCCCTCAACATATGGGGTTCCTAGAAAAGAACACAGGGTCAAGGACTATTGTCCCCAGCACAGCAAAGTGGCAAAAGACTTCCCTCACCCAAGGCTGTGGGACTCCACAGGCAGACAGAGTGACACTGGCTTGCCTCAACCAGAGCAGAGGAGGAAATCAACCCAAAGTGTTGAAAGACTAGCCACTCATCAACAATGAAGATAACATCCCCCCATCAGTAATGCCATGACACACCTCTTCTAAGGAACAGGCCATAGGAGCTGAGAAGGGGAAACATTCTCAGGGAAAATTCAGCAAAATAAGGCTTAACTCTGTATACTAACAAGAATCAATTACCAGGTTACTACTGCTTGAATGAAATCATCTGTTCCCTTTCAGATTTCTGGGGTTCTTCAAACACAACAGAAGTACAGCCACTGGCAATACAGAGGGTCAGAGACCAAGGGAGAAATGTAAGTGTTGTCAGAAGCAAAGATGGAGACTTGTGGTTGGGATTTGGAGGTTCAAAGGGGGTTCTGTTTTGTTGTCATTTTAATAAACAAGACTATCTCATCATGTTTCCAAATAGTGAACCACCTATTTTTCAAACCTATTTCTGTTTTACCCAGGATGGCTGAGAAGAGAGATAGCTCAACTACTCCTGACCTCACCTGCTGCTCTGAGAGGCAGGAGAGAATAGATCTTTAAGATAACAACTCACAAGCCAACAAATTTCCTCCACCACCCATGTAATCCATTTCCCCCTTTAAGTCCCAAATGTACCAGACTAAGAGTGAAGAAGGGGAGACTTGATGGGTTACAGCAATGTTATCTGGAGGAGAGAAGGAGTAAAGTGAGAAACGGGTCCCCAATGGCTATGTACTTGGGCTAGATATCAAGGACAAGGTCATTCAGACTAAACTAAGGGCACTATGAATGTATGCCTTGAGAAGCTTTAAGAAGGGAACTCTCCTACCATCATAGCTGGGCCAGAAACTAAAGCAAGGAAAAGGCCAGACACTGACAACTAGGAGAAGCACACAGAACCTCACTTGAGCCCAATGGCTTTTACCTCCTCACCTAGAAGTATACAGAAACAGCCACATACCTTCAACAACACAATTCAGCAGTTACAGCTGTACATTAGACATCTAGGAGCCCAGATCCCAGGCAAAGCACAGACGTATTCCCCAGGACATGGCACTTCTCTGGTTTGTCTTCAAGGGATCCAGTGCAGCTGCCTCTGTGAGGTAGCTGAGGGTCAGAACACAGAGAGGCACCCTCCTCAAAATGCTTTCAAGAACACCGAAGGTGTCTATTTTTCCTTCTTCACCCACAACCCTTCTTCCTCTCTTGCTGTATGGCACCATGGCACAGAAATAAAGGAGGAGGCTCAAGAGCTCTTTTAATAGATAACAAGAACTTGGAGGGTAACTGGCTATAGAGGTGAGGAAGATTCCAAAACAACTCCGAGATTCTGCTTGGACCACTGTGTGCCAGTCACAGACAAAACAATATTCCAAAGTGCTCTGCAATAGTCGTGTCTGCATTTAACCAAGAGGGGAAGTTGCTGCATCACAGGAAGTTATTTAGACAGACAAGAGTGGAGGACATCAGGATGGAAAAACATTGTGGGAGAAAAAAATGAAGGAAGGAGACAGGGGAAGGGAGGAGAGGGAGGGAGGAAGTGAAGTGGGGGGGAGGGACTGAGGGAGGGAGGGAGGGAAGGAGAAAGAGAAGGAGAGAATGCACATTTATATTTTAAGGGGAGGTGGGAAGAGGAAGCAGATAGAAAAGCCAAGCCTTAACTGCAGATATTGGATCCTTGGCTGCTGATTATCACTGGCCATACCTACAGCAGTAAGCTGTGTCCACCTCTGCAGTTAGTTTCTATGGTCAGCACATGGTGAAAACCATATGGAATCAAATTACTCTTAAAATTTCCTTAGAATGGCACCAATGGGTCCAGCCACTGTTTCTCAGGAAACTCAACTCAATATTTTTCATATACATGAATTCTGTGCACTTAAGAATCTCAGAACCAGAATTGTGGGCTGTGGCTCAGTGGTAGAGTGCTCGCCTGGCACCTGTAAGGCACTGGGTTCAATCTTCAGCACCACATAAAAATAAAATAAAGGTATTGTCACGAATGTTGTGAAAATACTTTGTGTACAGTGATTTGAAAAACTGTGCTCTATATGTGTAATATGAAATGAAATACATTCTGCCATCATGTATAATAAATTAAAATAAATAAATAATTTTTAAAAATAAAGGTAGGGCTGAGGATGTGGCTCAAGTGGTAGCACGCTCGTCTGGCATGCGTGCGGTGCTGGGTTCGATCCTCAGCACCACATACAAATAAAGATGTTGTGTCCACCGAAAAACTAAATATTAAAAAATTCTCTTCTCTCTCTCTCTCTCTCTCTCTCTCTCTCTCTCTCTCCCTCCCTCCCTCCCTCCCTCCCTCAAAAACAAAATTAAAAAAAAAAAAAAAAACAAAGGTATTGTGTCCACTTACAACTAAAAAAAAAATACATATTAGGAAAAAAAAAATCTCCAAACAAGAAGAACCCAAGGATTCCATCTTCCTGATCTGGGTTCTCAAAACAGTTCTTAGGAGCAGAATCAATGATGGGCTCTGAACACTTCTGAGTAAGTTTTGTTTGGCTTGGAGAGACAAGGAGT
This sequence comes from Urocitellus parryii, assembly GCF_045843805.1. Classification (NCBI taxonomy): domain Eukaryota; kingdom Metazoa; phylum Chordata; class Mammalia; order Rodentia; family Sciuridae; genus Urocitellus; species Urocitellus parryii. The sequence continues at coordinate 54,345,433 of NC_135534.1, read as the reverse complement.
CAGTGTCAATTGGATGGATTTTCTTCTGACCCCACACTCTTTCCTCCAGGCTATTCGTGTCTTAAAACTTCCCTAGTAGAGGGAAGGTCTACTGTGGAGTTTTTGCTCTACTACTAAAGTTAAGAATAGTCCCTTACCCTTTCTTGGCTCCAATCTCCCCACCTATAGAATGAAGCTAGATTGCATAAGCTCTAAGAGTCCAGACAACTGTGAGATACTGAATGAAAGCTTTGAAAAGTGTAAACCACTTCTCAAACACATTTCACTATTGGAACTCTCACAGGTCAGAAATTAATATCCTGTGTTTAGGTCCTGCCTATTCCACTTTGAAATATTCTCCAGGATTCACATCCTTCCTCTGTATTCCTATTGCCAACCTCCCATCCTCTTAAGCAGGTTCTCTTACTACCAGTTTTAATCCTCTCTGAAATCACCCTGCTTCTACAAGAGAGATTTCCACAAAATTCCACTTCCACTGCATCACTTCTCATCTCCTAAGCACCAAGGCAGAACTTATAGAGTTCAAACTTCTGGCTTTGCTCTGCCAGACCAACAACTTCAAGACCGTTTATCACAAGTGACCTGGAGTGCCAAATTCTATTTACTTGCTGAACATATCCCACCCCTCCTTTGCCTATAAAGTTGATTAAACTCACAGAGACCAGAAAAAAGCCTGCCTATTCCAAGGAAGTATTCCTGGGATTTTAATACATAGTTTTCTCATTTCTGAACTATAATTGTGGTTAGAAACCAACATAAGATCTTTGATATTCTCTAATTGTCTAATTTATATTCCCAGAAGTATAAATTTCCTCAGATCAGAAAACATATTTGTATCACAATGCTGGTTAAGCTGAAAATTTCAGTTTCAAGTGCTTGTTGACTGCCTGATGGCTAGAGAAAGCAAGATCTTGATTTTCTCTCCAGCCTTTGACAATTCTGTGAGTGCAAGAGGGAAGAGGGAAGGGGTGGAATCAATACCCTCCCAACCCCAAAGTACTTTCTCATCCTTTCCTCACTGATTTCACCCACTCTAGTTAGAGTGGAAACGGACCCCTTCGCAGGCTCATATCAACCTCTGCAGATGAGTTTGGGATTGCTTGCAGCAGCGAGCAGACTTTAGTGCCACTTTTTTTTTTTTTCAATGCAAGAGAACAAACACAAGGCCTTGTTCATGCATGCTAGGTAAGTGCTCTACAACTGAGCTACATCTCAGCACTTTAGCTCCATTCTTAATGTTCTAATCAGCCTGTGTGATGGCAATGGCTGCTTACAATGCCTGATGGTGATGGGAAGAGACAGACTGAGAGGAAGAAGAGCCAAGACTAGTAGTAATTTTAAGATCTAGGCCCTTGAAGTAGTTTGCTTCAAATTAAGCCCCATCTGTTCCTGAGCCCTAAAGAGGCAGGGCACATGTGAGAAGAGCTATATATCCTGCTAGGGAACAGATACCTCCACAGGTCAAGCCAGCAAGGACTAGTAGCTTCAAAGAAACTTCTCAACATTGAGGCAGCCAACAAATTTGGAGGTAGGACTCTGGCTGGCCAGTCCACTCAGACCCAGTGCCTCCACCCCATAATGCCCTAAACCAGGATCTGCCTGATAGGCAAGAAGCCAGGTATACTGTAGGTATAGATGGGAAGGGCAGGTGTGGGGCCAGGCCTATTCCCCAGGAGGGCATTTTGGGCCATCATGCCCCAGGTATTCAGCATTGCAGGCACAACCAAGAATGCCCAAACCCACCTCCTGGGTATTTCTGGCTTCCAGCCACTCTGGAACACAACTCTGTAAAAATCCCCAGCTTTCCTGCTCTCCACACCCAGCCTTCTCCATCCTCTCTCCAGATTTACTACTCTTTCCTGTTCAATAGAAGGGCTCAGCCCTGACCTCCACTTCTAACCACCCTCACACACCCTTGGGTTGGGCACCCAACCTCAGGCTCATATTCTATCCAACATGTTCATGTTTTAATGCTCTCTTAGGCCCCTTTTTATTTTAAGGGAGCTGATGCTGCTGCCGTCTGAAAGATTTTAAGGCAGGTAAAGATGGCACCTGCCTTCAAAGGAAGGGTTCAACTTACAAAAAACTATTCACAGCTCCAAGAAGTCAGACTAGGGAGACCCCAGATATACAGCAGCCAGGAGACAGAACCTTGCACGTGAGCTCTTCATTGATAAAAGGCATTTGCTATACTCATCTCCAATGCCAAAGGAAGATCACAGGGAACTGGGCACCAATTTTTCTCCTCACCCTCCTTTCTCCTACAGTGGCAAGAAGACAGAGATTGCAAAAATGGCAAAAGTTTTTAAAAGAATCAATACCACACCACACCCTATGAAAAGCTAGCTCCTAGTTCCAGAACTGTAAAAAAAAAAGCAGGTTCACCTTCAAACTCCTGGTCACCTTCAGAAGCCAGTCTCCGTTGAACTGCTCTGGCATTCTGCATCACAGAGGCATGAAGAAACTACACCTTACACAGCCCCTGAGGCAGCCAGTCGGGCAGAAAGGAATGCAGACAGCTTCCCAGAAGTGCCCGGCTGAGAAGGAAACCAAGTGCTTACCCACAGTTTCCTGGGCCCAGAAGGGGAGGCACTGGGCTTTCAGAACAAGGACTCTGGCAGCTGGGAAATTGTGAAAACCCCAAAAAAGAAAATACTGTGGTAGGAAGTCACCAGGAGAATAAGCCTGAGGTGGTACTCCACAGCTTCAAGTGAGCAGTGCCCACACCTGAATGTAAGCAAGGGTCTTAGAGAAATGCTAAGCTATCATCACAGAGAAGCCTAAGCAACTTGGGGATTGGGGTGACTGATCCTCCTAGTATAACCTGCTTTCCATGCAACAGGCTTCATTTTTTAACATATCATCAGGGAAGAGAGTGGAACCAGAGAGGAAGCCCAACATCTGACAGGAAAGCAAAGCTGGAGAACAGATGGACTTTGCTGGCTCCAGGTCTCCCTGCTCTAGTCTCTCTGTCATGCTTCGAAGTCATAAAGTGTTTTCCAGCCCTCTGTCAGCTGTGGCTTCCCAACAAGCCCCACCACAGTTCCCAGAAGCCTGTAAGCAGGCAAGGCTAACACAGAGATCTTCCTTGCAGACACACTTTCTCCAGAATTTGTCACCCAAAGTATGGCCTTGTGAGGCTCTGTTCTAGGACAGGTAGAGGGGACAGAGCAGAACACAGAAAGGAAGTCACTAGAATGCTTTTCTCTTATATACGGAGAGTCTTCATTAAGGCATTAAAAGAAAATAATATTAAAATAAGTTTAATTTAAAAATTATTTAAATCATAAATTGTTTTCTTTCCAAGAAAAAAAGTAACTCCCACCACAGAGTCCATAAAACCCAGACAACGCTTTTTCTTTCTCACTTCATCCAACACTGAGTTTGCAAACCTTAATCAGCTTGTTAGCACCAACACAAAATGTACACATATGCTATTCAAGGGAGCTGAGGCAGGAGAATCACAAGTTCAAGGTCAGCCCAGCAACGAACCGAAACTTTGTCTCAAAATAAAATTTTTAACAAGGGCTGGGGATATAGCTTAATGGTAGAGTGCTTGCCTAGCATGTGAAGGCCCTGGGTTCAATTCCCAGTACAAAAATGTGGGGGGGAGTGCACAGAGACAAACCTGTCTGTCTATTCCTCAAAGCTTTGTTCCCACAGCCAAGGTTGCAAGACCTCTTCCAAGTTCAGGTCCCAGTGGGAACAGCAGGAGGCAGAAAGTTAGACAAGGCTTTTCCCAGGCAGAAGCCTTGGCTGCAGATAAGATTGGGGGTGGTGCCAGACACCCTCATATGCAGGAAGGAGGCTAAGCACCTGGAATCTCCCCTTCCTCCACTGCACCAGTAAAACAGCTGATGTCATGTCTCTGGTAGCCACATGTCTGTCTCCCAGCCCCTGGGATTTTGCCTATTCTCACCTCGAATTGCACAATTGGGGTCTGCAGCTGGTTTCTTCAGTTCTTTACAGGCCTGTAGTGCCAATGCAGCGAAAGTGAAAGTTTGCTACTTATAAGAATCATGAGTATCATCCTGCCCTGTGGCCTCAGATTCTATTCCCAAACCCAACCCAAAATGTGCGCTGCTTTTTCCAGAGACAAGACCAAAGATAAACTCAAAAGGAATATCCCTGGGCATCACAGAAAGAACAAAGATAAAATCGGCTATGGCTATACTTCTCTGGAACAATATGACACACACTAACCCCCAGGCATGAACATCTGAATAAACTTTCCCACCCTCACAGTAAATGTTCAGTCACCTGGAACCTAGGACAATTTGGAATTGCATTCAAAAAGCCATTCCATTTTCCTGAATTGTTCATTCCACAAGGAGATGCTTCAGATTGCATATGGGGCACTAGGTCATCTTTAATTTGCATAAATTAGCAGCATATGTATCCTACAGACAAGACCAAAGATAATCTCAAAAGGAACATCCCTGGGCAACACAGAAAGAACAAACATAAAATCAGCTATGGCTATACTTCTCTGGAACAATATGACACACACTATTTATACACAGCTCCAGACCAGAAGATTTCCACTTAAGACCTACTGCAGCAAAATAAGAATCTAATATTTCCTAGTCAAAAATGAGAGGGGATAATTCTATTAACTCCACTAAACAACATGTTTAAAGAATTGATCTTTCCATAATTAGCTTAATTAGCTTCTGTTTTCAGAGCAGAGGAAATCTTGTCAATCTTTAAGCTAGAGTACTAACTGAAATGACACATAGTTGAGAATAAAAGAAAAAAAAGAAAAAGAGCTCTAGGAAGTCAAGCATGACACACTGGAACCTCTACCTTAGTGGCAGGTGCAGAAAAAAAGACCAAGCTTTCCTGAACTGGCTCTGGGGGCAGCCTTTTCTTCCTCTATATAAGAGGAACAGAGTCAGCCCTTCCATGGCAACATCACCAGTATAGGCCAGAAGGTAAGCAGACTGCTGTAATGGAACATTCCTCGATCCATCAATCACTTTTATAAAGTGAAGACTTTTTTCAAAAAAAAACATTAGACATGATATGTGAATGCCCAGATAAGCCCATCCCTTAAGAACATGGCTGAAATGTGGTTTATATATAATAAAGATACAAAATAACATATCTGCAAATGTAAGCAATAAAATAGAAATAAAATTAAATAATGCTTATATACCTCAAATCGCAGCCCTGGAAGGAAGACAGGTTAATTAAAAGATGGATATTTGGTGGGATTTGATAAGGTATTCTAAGGGCAACACTGAGGGCACTGATTCTTATGAGGTTTTATCTCATAATCAAAGAGGAATGAGTTAAGAAGATTGTTTATTAGATATAACTAAGCAAAACAGGTAGTAAAGAAAAAGAAAGATAAAAAATTAAAGAGGATGTGAATAGTATCTGAAAAACAACCATCTGAATTACCCATGCCTGGTGAGAGACGCAGAGGCCAGCAGGTACATGAGGACCCAGAACAGAAGTGGAAGGGAGGACATATTCAGCATTAGAGTCAGTTATCACTTGAGTCATCTGCTTAAAACAACTTCGTTTAAGACCAAATGGGATGGGGATGAGCACCAAATGCCAGACACAGGCTCACACTCTTATCAAGCCCCAAATCAAAGCATTATTTCAAGCAGATGTTGTTGGCATTCACAAAAAACACATCTACAGAGCCTACAGGCAACACTCACTGTCTGTTCTCTTGGGGCTAGTTGGATGGCAGTGCCAATCTTTATGAAGAAAACAAACTATTCCAAGATTCTATGTCACGTAGTCCTAACAGTCTCAATAAAGCAGAAAGCTCCCTCATTGGTGATGCAGAATCAGGATAGAGTGAAGACCAAAAAATATAGGATGAGCCCTATGGTGAATGTCACTGGGACTTAGATTTTTTTTTAAGTGACTGTAAAATAGCAGATAGCAGAGAAGGCCTACTTGGAAGGAGAGTCAACTAAATAACTCTCCCCAGAACTACTCTACCAAGTTCCCTAGTTTTCTCTAGCAAGTTTCAGCAGCCTGACACAGCAGTAGTAAGCACACATCCTCAACATTAACCTCTCAGAGACAGGTATCTCTGTGTACCCATTTAGGAAAGTTTCTGCTGATTTTTATCCTAAAAAGAACCACAGGGTAGCAAAAACACTTAAGATACTTCCTTGTCCAACTCATTTGCAATGGAGGAAGCCAAAGCAAATCTTTAAGTGGAAAGAAAGTATACACTTGGTAAGATCTGATTAAACCCCAGACTAATTTCAGAAGGGAACAGGAATAATGAAAAAGTGTAGCTCTGCCTATCTGAGTAGCACATGTTGGGCACAAAAGTTATGGTTTATATAGGCAGAAGTTAAACCATTTTGTTTCTATTTCAAAGACCCCTAGGTGTTTTTAAAAGGCATCTCTCAGGGTTTTTGTTTTGTTTTTTGATCTACTTTTATTTCCTAGTTCTTGAAGATAGGATCCCCCAAATAGTCTCTCTTTCCTTGCTGGAACCAAATCATACCTTCTCCAGGGCATAAGAATTGGAACAAAACCACACACAGAAGGAATGATCAAGAAATGTAGAAGCTGGACATGTTAGCAAACATTTAAGGTATCTGGAAGCTACAACTTCCAAGGCCCAATCTCCACATGATGGGGAAATCAAAGCCAGGTGAAGATCTGGGCTTGGTTTCAAATATTCCTGGGTTTGTGAAGGAGGTGGGAGGTGGGAGGTGGGAGGAACAATTCTAGAATTGAACCCACAGAAGGACAAGCCTCCCACATCCCAAGTGACAGCAAGTACGCTGGACCCAGAGAAAATCCAGGGGTGGGCAAAGCAGTTATCTAAAGTGAGCCTCTTCAAAGAATTTCCATCATTCTATCACATTTTATATTTTTCTTTATGTAAATTTTTTAAAATTTATTCTAATAAGTTATACATGACAGTAGAATACACTTATGCACTTTCATATACATAGAGTATAATTTCTCATTTTTTCTGATGGACATGTTGTATAGTCATGTTTGTCATGCAGTCATATATGTACATATGGTAATAATGCCTGATTCATTCTACTATGCTTCCTACTCCCAGACCCCAGCCCTCCCTTCATTCCCCTCTATCTAACCTAAAGTAACTCTATTCTTCCCTAGCCACATTCTATTATTGCAAATTAGTATCTGCATATCAGAGAAAACATTTGGTCTTTTGTTTTTTGGGAAAGGCTTATTTTACTTAGCATGATATTCTCCAGCTCTGACCATTTACTGGCAAATGCCAAAATTTCATTCTTCTTTAAGGCTAAGTAATATTTCATCATATATACATACACACACACATATTCAACTTTTATTTTTTTAAAAAGTAGAATATATATATTCTACTTTTATATATATATATATGTATATATATAAAACCATATTTTTTAATCCATCTGTTGAAGGACACCTAGGTCAGTTCCATAGTTCAGCTATTGTGAGTTGAGCTGCTGTAAACATTGATGTGGCTACTTCACTGTAGTATGCTGATTTTAAGTCCTTTGGATATATACCAAGGAGTGGGATAACTGGGTCAAATGGTGGCTCCAATCAAAGTTCTCTGAGGAATCTCCAACCTCTTTCCAAAATGGTTGCACCAATTTGCAATCCCACCAGAATGTATGAGTGTACCTTTTCCCCCAACATCTTCACCAACATTTATTGTTGTTTGTATTATTGATAACTGCCATTCTGACTGAGATGAAATCTTACAGTTGTTTTGATTTGCATTTCTCTAATTGCTAAAGATGTTAAACATTCTTTCATATATTTGTTGACCAATCATATTTCTTCTTCTGTGTAGTGTCTGTTCAGTTCCTTACCACATTTATTAACTGGGTTATTTGTGTTTTTAGTTGAAGTCTTTTGAGTTCTTTATATATCCTGGAGATTAATCCTCTGAGGTGCATGTGATACAGATTTTCTCCCATTCTATAGACTCCTTCTTCACATTATTGATTGTTTCCTTTGCTGAGAAGAAACATTTTCTATTTTTCAAAGTAACTACATATATTAATTCATCTTCATGGGTCATTTGAGTTCTCTTCTGGTTCTGAGCCACACTCATGGTAAGTTTTTGTCTTTAGCCTACTATGCTTCCCTTATTCCCCAGGCTTGCTTTTTTCTGTTCCATCCCACACCCATAAGGGTGTGTGTGTGTGTGTGTGTGTGTGTGTGTGTGTGTGTGTGTGTTTTACCAGGGATTTGAACCCAGGGACTTGTGCATACTATGCAAGTGCTCTAGCATTGATCTACATTCTCAGCCCTTTTTATTTTGAGACAAGGTCTCACTAAGTTGCCCAAGGGGGCCTCAAACTTGAGATCCTTCTGTCCAGTCTTCTATGCAGCTGAGATAACAAGCTTGCACCACTGTACCCAGTTTGGAGTCTTGTCTTTTTTATCAAGAAATAAGGTCCCTTTTTTATTAATTAACTAATTTATTTTGATTAGGTATATATGACAGCAGAATGCATTCTGAATGAAATAAGGTCCCTTCTGACAAAAGGAAATTTAAACATAGAAATGTGCCTTGCACAAGATCACACCACAAATTAGAGGCACAGCAGGGATTAGAATCCAATTCTTCAAACTCCAGTCTAGCACTCTTCCCAACTGACCATAACACCTCAGTTACAAAGAAACATCTGCCCTAGAGCAGCAAGAGCAAGAAGCAAAACAGTTTATCTGGATGTCTTTTTTAAGCAAAACAACACAGTCAGAATGTTTGGCAGAGACTAACTAAATATTTCCTCTGTGACTTTCACCAGAGGGGAGGACTGTGGGAGAGGGGCAGGCACAGGACACAGGGAAGAGAAGACCACTGCGCAGGCTAGTAGATGGGCGACAAAAAAGGAAAATTGCAATCTTAAACTGAGGACAAGCTGGACAAAGAAGTCAGGGTTTTTAAAAAATGCTGGATGAGATTTAAAAATAGGAGTCTGACCTAAAACACAATAAGTAAAATCAAGAATCAATCAATGGGATTTTATCAAACTAAAAAGCTTCGTCATAGCAAAGGAAACAATCAAGAACATGAAAAGAGAGCCTACAGAATGTCAGAAAATCTTTGCCACTTGCCCCTCAGGTAGAGCATTAATCTCCAGGATATATAAATAACTCAAAAAACTTAACACTGAAAAAACAAATAATCCAATAAAATAAATGGGCAAAGGAAGTGAACAGACACTTCATAGAAGAAGAAATATGAAAGGTCCTCAAATATATGAAAAAATTTTCAACATCACTAGCAATTAGAGAAATGCAAATTAAAACAACACTAAGATTTCATATTATTCCAGTCAGAATGGCAATTATCAAGAATACAAACAACAATAAATGTTGGTAAGAATTCGGAGAAAAAAACACACTCATACATTCTGGTAGGACTGCAAATTGATGCAACCACTCTGGAAAGCAGTTGGAGATTCCTCAGAAAACTTGGAATGGAACCATCATTTGACCCAATTATCCCACTCCTCAGCATAAACCAAACAACTTAATGAGACCCTGTCTCAAAATAAAATAGAAAAAGGGTTGGGGATGTGACTCAGTGGTTGAGCACCTCTGAGTTTAAAAAAAAAAAAAAAAAAAAAGATCATGAAAAGGAACTTTCAAAGGGGGTAAAAATGGACATAATCAAAGTAGAAGGGAGACCATTAGGGAGAGGGAGGAGGTATTAGGAGTGAAACTGACCAAATTATGTGATCAGCATGTATGAATATGCCTCAATAAATTCCACCATTATTTATAACTAATATATACCAATTAAAAAGAAAAAAGAAAAGAGGGATACACCAAAGAACAAAGAGATCTGAGGGGGACTTCTACCAATGCCAACAGGAACCAAGAGTTTCCCCTCACCCTGTGAGCCAGGCTTACCTTCATTATGAAGTTGGCCTCAGAGAGGAAGTGGCTATGTCCATGCTCTCTGTGAGCAGACTGACATTGGGAACAATATGAGGTGACCCCATTGGCAAATTAAGCCACTGGTAATCACTTCCACCTGTCCTCTCATGTGCTTTATGTACAGACAGGGGGAATGAGGAAGAAAGAACTTAGAGTTCTTAACCTTAAAGGTATATCTATATTTCACCAATGGAGACAGAACAGAGGGACCCTTGCATCAACACCAGCTCCACAAGCACCAACAAATGGTCCAGACCCTAGACTGAGAAGATTATTCCTTCCTTTAGGGGAGAGTGCTGACAACTACAGCAGTGATAGGCAAATAAGAAAGGGTCTAACAGTCCCAGAACCCAGTAGAAAGAAATCTTAAGAGGCAGATAAATTGCTTCCTGATTATGAACTCAACCATTCACTGGGCAAAGTCTATGAGGCAAGGAGTTCCTTTTTTTTTTTTTTTTTTTTTTTTTTAAGACTCTCCCCCAGCTGGAAAAATTGAGAAAGCAGACAAAAGGAAGAACTGATCTCCATAACAGCAGGGAAATCCCCCACCCAAGGCCTCATTTGTAATCAAGGGCAAAAGGACCAAATAAAGGTAAATAGGCCAGGGAAGCTAATGTGCCCTTCTCCAAAGAGGCCAAAACACACACTTCCCCCAACAGAATCCTTGGAAATACAGAAGGTGGATGTTCTCTTGGACAAAAGAGGTACGCTAGGAGAGTTAGGGAATTCCCCCAGAGGTTTTTAGGCTCTTTTTCTATTCCCAAGCACTCATAACCTTCACTCAAACTCCAGGGCACTGAGACCAAATAGAAGGTGGAGCTAAGATTTTGCTGTCTGGAAGAAAATGCAGTTGGCCAAATGTCCACACAAAATAGACTCAGAAGAAAATAAGCAGGCAGATCAGCAGGATCATTCCCACATCTGAGCACCTAGGCTAGAGTCCTGCAGGCTCCCCACACCTTTTCTTAGTCCAATGCAATAAACAGCTGCCTGGAGAAAACAATGGGCCTTTGTCTGTGCCTTCTGTAGATTACCTTGCAGTACCAAACAGGATAATTCCTTGACAAGAGCAATGGTTCTAAATGTGGTCCAGGGCATGATGAAAATTCTTGCCATCCACAGCATCCCCCTCAAATTCCTACCTGTTCCATATTAAGCAGCAAGGGTCCTAAGTAGCCCCAATCCCCACCCCACATATGAATCAAGAAAGGTCCTTGCAGCCTCTTTCTGGAACCTGCACCACTCACTCTTGCTTTCTTCCTGGCCTGGCCACAGGTCTAAAAGCCTAAGAACTGTTCTTACTCTCCTTTTCCACATTTACCAGAATATGCCACAGAATGTTAAGACTGCACTCATTAACATATCTGTCAAAATAGACTCCTAACAAAAACTGATAAAAAAAAAAAAAAAGCATAAAACGTTCCTGGCAGTCAAGCTTCCCTTGAAGTGCAAAACCAAATAAAAACTCAACTGACAAATCAAAAAATCTATGCTGGAATTTTACTTAATTCAA